>NC_047106.1:69080878-69380878 GCF_902500255.1 Thalassophryne amazonica | reverse complement strand
AACCACAACAGGCAAAGTGGAAGAACAGTAAAACACAATGGCCATTGGCCAGCTGCGAGAATGGCAGTGAGTAATCAGAAAGCCATGTGGGTACCACAGAAAACCACGGAAGAGTCAGGGATCGGCCGTAGAGCCTACTAAAGCCCATGGGCAACTTAATGGACCGGCTGTGAGGCCAATCAAGGGCCCCGGTCGAGTCCAAGGGGCCGCTGTTAGAACGGAGAGGAACCGTGGCTGATTTGGGAGAAGGACCGGGGGCTGACAAAGACTTGACAAAACATAACCCCTTTCTGGTAATGGATTTCTGGTGAAAAGCATAACAGAAGGGTAAACGTAACCTAACCATGGAACCAAAAGAGGCAAGAGCACGTTTCAGGGTGGGGTACATAAGTCGGAAAAATACCCTAACTGTTGGGAAAGTGTAGTGACACGGACCCACAACAGGGGGCATAAATGAGCGGACAATAGATGAGCCAAAAATACAACACTTTACTGTTGTGAAAAATGCACAACGAGAATACAGACAAATGCAGAATTTGGATCACAATCAAAATACACAAGGTGATGTGTAGGTAGGCTCGAGGATAGGAGACGTCTGTCCCGAGAAGAACCGGATCCCACACGATTTCCACTGCCACCGAACCCGAAGGATACTGGAGCCGCCAAGTCCCGAGTCCCCAGGTGGTCACCGTCTCCGACTGTCGGATCTGGTACTGCTGGCAGAAGAACAGATGTGATGAGTGTGTGACAATACACTCAGTAAACAGTCAGCAAGTCGTTATTCCAGGTGGGAAACAACACCTCCACCTTTAACACAGAACACAGTTGTGCAGAGCCAAAGAGCTACTTAGCGTTTTGGCATGAGGGTGAAGAACGTCACTCTTTCACGAAACCACAAAAACGCAGCACCCAGCTGACAGCAGCTACAGCAACTCCTGCAAACACTCAGAAAAGGAATCACGTGCGTAACGGCACAGTCAAACGGCTGAGAGTTTACCGTAGAGGTCGACGATATCTCGGCGACGAGGTGGAGATGTCGTCCGGCTTTTGTGTGTGTGGTTGAAGACCTGGTGATTGGTGACAGCTGTCATAGTTGATGAGTGACAGCTGTCACCCCGGCTGTTCCTGTGAGGCGGCAGCGCCCTCTCGTGCCTGAAGCCCGCACTTCAGGCAGGGCGCCCTTTGGTAGTGGGCCAGCAGTACCTCCTCTTCAGCGGCCCACACAACAGGACCCCCCCCCCAACGGGTGCCTCCTGGCGCCCGACCCGGCTTGTCGGGATGGCGATGGTAGAAATCAGCCAGGAGGGCCGGATCCAGGATGAAGCTCCTCTTCACCCAGGAGCGTTCTTCGGGTCCTCCCAGTCCACCAAATACTGGAAACCCCGGCCCTTCCGGCGGACGTCCAGGAGCTGACGCACAGTCCAAGCCGGCTCCCCGTCGATGATCCGGGCAGGAGGCGGCGCCGGTCCGGGAGCACAGAGGGGTGAGGTGTGATAGGGTTTCAACCTGGAGACATGGAAAACTGGGTGGATCCGCAGTGAAGCTACAGCTCCCAGCTTCACTGCGGCAGGACTGATGACCTTGAGGATCTTAAATGGTCCAATGTATCTGTCTTTTAGTTTCGGGGAGTCCACTTGTAGAGGAATGTCTTTTGTGGAAAGCCATACCTCCTGCCTGGGCTGGTATGCAGGGGCCGGGGAACGCCGGCGATCTGCATGGGCTTTGGCCCTCATCCGGGCTTTCAACAAGGCAGAACGGGCGGTGCGCCACACCCGACGGCACCTCCGCAGGTGGGCCTGGACCGAGGGCACACCGACCTCTCCCTCCACCACAGGAAACAATGGGGGCTGGTACCCCAGTCACACCTCAAACGTGGAGAGGCCGGTGGCAGAGGACACCTGGCTATTATGCGCGTACTCGATCCAGGCCAGATGTTCACTCCAGGCCGTCGGGTGCGCGGACGTCACACAGCGCAGGGCTTGCTCCAGTTCTTGGTTGGCCCGTTCTGCCTGTCCGTTGGTCTGTGGGTGATACCCGGACGAGAGGCTCACGGTGGCCCCCAGTTCTCGGCATAAACTTCTCCAGACTTGAGAGGAGAACTGGGGACCACGATCTGAGACAATGTCTGTTGGTATCCCATGCAGACGCACGACGTGGTGGACCAGGAGGTCTGCAGTCTCCTGGGCCGTAGGGAGCTTTGGGAGGGCCACGAAGTGGGCCGCCTTGGAGAATCGGTCCACTATCGTGAGGATGGTAGTCATGTCCCGGGACGGCGGGAGGCCCGTGACGAAGTCCAGGCCGATGTGGGACCAGGGGCGATGGGGCACAGGTAACGGTTGGAGGAGTCCCTGTGCCTGTTGGTGGTCAGCTTTTCCCCTGGCGCAGGTGGTGCAGGCCTGGACATAGTGCCGGACGTCGGCTTCCATGGACGCCCACCAGAAGCACTGCCGGACCACTGCCACGGTCCTTCGCACCCCCGGATGGCAGGAGAGTTTGGAACCATGACAGAAGTCCAGGACGGCAGCTCTGGCCTCTGGTGGGACGTAGAGGCGGTTCTTCTGTCCGTTACCTGGGTCCGGGTTCCGTGTCAGGGCATCCCGGACGGTCTTCTCCATGTGCGCTGAATCATATTTGTCTAATAGATTACAATTTGATCATGTAAATGGGGAATCTTCTTCACAGACTAAAGTTAACTATGGAGTTCCACAAGGTTCTGTGCTAGGACCAATTTTATTCACTTTATACATGCTTCGCTTAGGTAGTATTATTAGATGGTATTTCTTAAATTTTCATTGTTACGCAGATGATACCCAGCTTTATCTATCCATGAAGCCAGAGGACACCAATTAGCTAAACTGCAGGATTGTCTTACAGACATAAAGACATGGATGACCATATCACCCCAATAGAGCGCTTCGCTCTCAGACTGCAGGCTTACTTGTAGTTCCTAGGGTTTGTAAGAGTAGAATGGGAGGCAGAGCCTTCAGCTTTCAGGCTCCTCTCCTGTGGAACCAGCTCCCAATTCAGATCAGGGAGACAGACACCCTCTCTACTTTTAAGATTAGGCTTAAAACTTTCCTTTTTGCTAAAGCTTATAGTTAGGGCTGGATCAGGTGACCCTGAACCATCCCTTAGTTATGCTGCTATAGACGTAGACTGCTGGGGGGTTCCCATGATGCACTGTTTCTTTCTCTTTTTGCTCTGTATGCACCACTCTGCATTTAATCATTAGTGATCGATCTCTGCTCCCCTCCACAGCATGTCTTTTTCCTGGTTCTCTCCCTCAGCCCCAACCAGTCCCAGCAGAGCACTGCCCCTCCCTGAGCCTGGTTCTGCTGGAGGTTTCTTCCTGTTAAAAGAGAGTTTTTCCTTCCCACTGTAGGCAAGTGCTTGCTCACAGGGGGTCATTTTGACCGTTGGGGTTTTACATAATTATTGTATGGCCTTGCCTTACAATATAAAGCGCCTTGGGGCAACTGTTTGTTGTGATTTGGCGCTATATAAAAAAATTGATTGATTGATTGATGTCCCAGGTGAGGGTGGCCACGATAGTGGACTCAGGTAGAATGGATTCCGGCGGATCCGACAGCTCGGTTTTGACTTTGACTTCGTGAACCCGGGACAGAGCATCCGATCTTTGGTTCTTGGTCCCGGGCGGTAGGTGATCCGGAAGTCAAAACGCCTGAAGAGCAATGACCAGCGGGCTTGCCTGGGGTTCAGCCGCTTGGCGGTCCTGATATACTCCAGGTTCCGGTGGTCCGTGAAAACCGTAAATGGTACCGTGGCTCCCTCTAACAGATGTCTCCACTCCTCAAGAGCCTCTTTCACCGTGAGGAGTTCCCGATTGCCCACGTCATAGTTCCGCTCAGCTGGGGTCAACCCGTGTGAAAAATAGGCACAAGGATGGAGAATCTGATCGGACTCCCCGCTCTGGGACAGCACAGCTCCTATCCCCGAGTCCGAGGCATCCACTTCTACCACAAACTGGCGGCTAGGATCGGGCTACACCAGAACTGGTGCAGTCGAAAACCGGCGTTTCAACACCCTAAACGCGGCCTCGCACCGATCCGACCAAATAAATGGTACTTTGGAGGAGGTCAGAGCTGTCAGGGGGCTAACTACCTGACTGTAGCCCTTTATGAACCTCCTGTGGGAAATTCGCAAAGCCGAGGAACTGTTGCAGCTTCCTACGGCTTGTCGGTTGGGGCCAGTCTCTCACCGCCGCAACCTTGGCCGGATCAGGAGGAGATTATGAACCCCAGGAAGGACAAAGAAGTGGGTGGAACTTGCACTTCTCGCCCTTCACAAACAGCCGGTTCTCCAACAACCGCTGCAGGACCTGACGTACATGCTGGACATGGGTCTCAGGATCCGGGGTAAAAAATGAGAATATCGTCTAGGTATACGAAGACGAATCAGTGCAGGAAGTCCTGCAAGACGTCATTTACCAAAGCCTGAAACGTCGCAGGGGCGTTGGTGAGGCCGAACGGCATGACCAGGTACTCAAAGTGACCTAATGGGGTGTTAAACGCCGTCTTCCACTCGTCTCCCTTCCGGATCCGAACCAGGTGGTACGCATTCCTAAGATCGAGTTTTGTGAATATTTGGGCTCCATGCAGGGGCGTGAACACCGAATCTAACAGGGGTAGAGGGTACCGGTTGCGAACCGTGATCTCGTTCAGTCCCCTGTAGTCAATGCATGGACGGAGTCCGCCGTTTTTCTTGCCCACAAAAAAGAAACCTGCACCCATCGGGGAGGTGGAGTTCCGGATCAGCCCGGCAGCTAACGAGTCCCGGATGTAGGTCTCCATTGATTCGCCTTCCGGACGTGAGAGGTTGTACAGCCGGCTGGACAGATACTCGGTGCCCGGGATCAAATAAATGGCGCAATCACACGGACAGTGTGGGGGAAGAGTGAGTGCCAGATCTTTGCTGAAGATGTCAGCGAGATCGTGGTACTCCTCAGGCACCGCCGCAAGATTGGGGGAGACTTTAACCTCCTCGTTAGCGGTCAAACCGGGCGGAACCGAGGATCCTATACATTCCCGATGACAGGTTTCGTTCCACTGAGCCACAACCCCAGACGGCCAATCAATCCGGGGATTGTGTTTGATCATCCAAGGGAAGCCCAAAATCACGCGGGAGGTAGAAGCAGTCACAAAAAACTCAATCTCCTCCCGATGATTCCCAGACACTATCAGAGTTACTGGCAGTGTCTTGTGTGTGATTAAAGGGAGAAGGGTGCCATCTAGTGCCTGCACCTTCAATGGTGAAGGAAGCGCCACCAGAGGGAGCCCTACCTCCCTTGCCAATCTGCTGTCCAGCAGATTCCCTTCTGACCCCGTGTCCACCAGTGCAGGGGACTGAAGGGTTAGATCCCCACTCAGGATCGTAACTGGGAGTCGTGCAGAAAGACGGGTTTGTCCCACGTGAATTTCTTGGCCCACCCTTAGCCCAGTTTCTAAGAGCGGGCGTTGGTGTTTAACCGTTTGGGGCAGTCTCTCTGCTGATGCTCGTTTGAGCCGCAGATAAAGCACTCTCCGCGGACCAGTCTCCTTTGTCTGTTAGTGGCTCTGACTTTAGCCCTGCTCGTGTCCATAGCATCGTCAGCAGGGGGAGCTGTCGCCAAACGGAGCGCTGAGGCAGTGGAGCGTGGGGAGGGCGGTACCTTTTCGGAACCGGAAGGGAGAGGGACGGCGCGTACCCGACCACGCCCTTCGTCTCGCTCCCGACGGCGTTCCTCTAACCGATTGTCTAATCGTATGACCAGATCAATAAGCCCATCTAAATCCCGCGGCTCATCCTTAGCCACCAGATGCTCCTTCAGGACTGACAGTACATTTACGAAGGCGGCGCGGAATGCAGCGGTAATCCAGCCGGACCTCGCAGCCGCGATGCGGAAGTCGACCGCATACTCAGCTGCACTCCAACGCCCCTGTCTCATTGACAGCAGCACTGTTGAAGCAGTCTCGCCTCTGTTTGGGTGATCAAATACTGTTCTGAACTCCCTCACAAACCCAGTATAAGAGGTAAGGAGCCGTGAATTCTGGACCCAGAGCGCCGTAGCCCAGGCGCGTGCCTCACCTCAAAGCAAATTAATCACATAAGCCACCCTACTGGCGTCGGACGCGTACATCACGGGACGCTGTGAAAAGATGAGCGAACACTGCATTAAGAAGTCTGCGCACGTCTCTACACAACCTCCGTACGGCTCTGGGGGACTTATGTATGCTTCAGGGGATGGTGGGGGGGGGGGGGGGTTGTTGAATGACCAGTGGAATGTCTATATTCGGCACCGGGTCAGCAGGAGGAGCTGCAGCAGCGCCCTGAGCGCGCGCTTCCACCTGCGCGGTGAGAGCCTCCATCCGGCGATTGAGGATGACGTTCTGCTCGGTCATTAAATCCAACCGAGCAGTAAAGGCGGTAAGGATTTGCTGCAACTCACCTAACACGCCTCCTGCAGACGCCTGTGAACCCTGCTCTTCCATTGGCTGTTCAACAGATGGTTGACGCCCCTCGGGATCCATGACGATGGCCGAGATATCCTGTTGGGAAAGTGTAGTGACACGGACCCACAACAGGGGGCGTAAATGAGCGGACAATAGATGAGCCAAAAATACAACACTTTACTGTTGTGAAAAATGCACAACAAGAATACAGACAAATGCAGAATTTGGATCACAATCAAAAAACACAAGGTGATGTGTGGGTAGGTACCGTAGAGGTCGGCGATATCTCGGCGACGAGGTGGAGATGTCGTCCGGCTTTTGTGTGTGTGGTTGAAGACCTGGTGATTGGTGACAGCTGTCATAGTTGATGAGTGACAGCTGTCACCCCGGCTGTTCCTGTGAGGCGGCAGCGCCCTCTCGTGCCTGAAGCCCGCACTTCAGGCAGGGCGCCCTTTGGTAGTGGGCCAGCAGTACCTCCTCTTCAGCGGCCCACACAACACTAACCAACAAAACCCCAATCAACCAATAAAGCAACATTGAAGAACATGAATAGACAGAAAACATGGAAAACAACAAACCAACAAAAATAGAACAAAATATGTGAAAAACCCCATAATATAACCTGTTCCAGTGGCAACCAATAATTACAAGGCAAAAAACAGCACCATAAAGAAAGCGAACAGGGGAAAAACAAAAGAAACAAATTCACTTAAGAAAGGGGCATAACCGTTTGTTATCAGGGTGAAAGAAAAGTAACAAACTAGCAAAAGAACCAAATCTGATGCAAAAATGAGACAAAAACTGAACACAAAAGATGAAAAACTCCACGAAACTGACTCGGAGTGTAATCAAAAATAGACAGACCAATAAAAGAGCCACAAAAGGTGCCAACAGAAAACTGATATGAGAAATGAACCTGTTTCTTCAAAGACTTAAGAAAAAACAAATGGCTGAGAGGCAAAACTGTGGTGACCTGAAAAAACAAATGATTAGCTAGAGACCCATACGAGGGCTGTCAATAAAGTAACGGTCCTTTTTATTTTTTCAAAAACTATATGGATTACATTCATATGTTTTTACGTCAGACATGCTTGAACCCTCGTGCGCATGCGTGAGTTTTTCCACGCCTGTCGGTGACGTCATTCGCCTGTGAGCACTCCTTGTGGGAGGAGTCGTCCAGCCCCTCGTCGGAGTTCCTTTGTCTGAGAAGTTGCTGAGAGACTGGCGCGTTGTTTGATCAAAATTTTTTCTAAACCTGTGAGACACATCGAAGTGGACACGGTTCGAAAAATTAAGCTGGTTTTCAGTGAAAATTTTAACGGCTGATGAGAGATTTTGAGGTGATTCTGTCGCTTTAAGGACTTCCCACGGTGCGAGACGTCGCTCAGCGCTCTCAGCCGCCGTCGTCAGCCTGTTCAAGCTGAAAACCTCCACATTTCAGGCTCTATTGATCCAGGACGTCGTGAGAGAACAGAGAAGTTTCAGAAGAAGTCGGTTTCAGCATTTTATCCGGATATTCCACTGTTAAAGGAGATTTTTTAATGAAAGACGTGCGGACGGGTCCGCGCGTCGGGACGCAGCCGACGCGGTGCGGCGGCACAGGAAAAACACCTCCGTGTTGATAACCATTTGTAAAATCCAGGTGGCTTTTGATGGCTTTCAGTGGAGTGAGTATATGAGAAATTGTTTAACAGCAGGACATGTTCCAACTTGTCCTTAAGGCTTCCAACGGAGGTGTTTTTCCTGTGGTTGTCATGGTTGACATCATACCTGACCAGTCATTCTCACTGTGTTTTGTACCATAACACTACCTGTAACCTTGAAGTCGGGTTCCACAGAGGTCTGTCTTAGGCCCCCTGCTTTTCTCTCTTTGCATGTGTTTTGGGATTACCTTTCATTGCTCTGCTGATGATACTCAGTTATACATGCTGATAACTGCTGGTCATCTCATCCAAATAAAATCCTTAGAAAATTGACTTGCGTCAGTGAAAAGCTGGACGTCGAGCAATTTCCTAGTTTTAAACTCTGACAAGACTGAAATGATGGTTCTTGGTCCAGTGAGACATCGGCATCAATTTGACCAGGTAACGCTTAGCCTAGGCTCGTCTGTCATACATCATGCTGACAAAGTGAGGAACTTTGTGGTCATTTTTGATCCTATGTTGTCCTTTGACCTCTTCATTAGAGATATTACAAGGACTGCTTTCTTCCACCTGCGAAATATAGTGAAGTTTCGTCCCATTCTGTCTATGGCTGATGCTGAGACCCTGATTCATGCATTTGTCTCTTCTAGATTGGACTACTGTAATGTTCTATTTTCTAGTTTAGCTCAGTCCAGCATTAGGGCTCTCCAATTGGTTCAAAATGCTGCTGTCAGACTTTTGACAGGAAGCAGAAAGTTTGACCACATTACACCCATTTTGGCATCTCTTCATTGACTTCCTGTCCCTGTAAAATTAGATTTTAAGGTTCTGCTATTAACCAATAAAATTATTCATGGACTGGCACCTCTCTACTTAGTTGACCAAATTAAACCATGCGTACCGGCCCGGGCTCTGTGTTCCTAGGGTGCAGGACTACTTTATGTCCCTAGAAATTGTTTAACAGCTGGACATGTTCCAACTTGTCCTTAAGGCTGCCAACGGAGGTGTATTTCCTGTGGCGGAGCGTTGCGGCGGCTGCGAGCCAACGCTGCAATCCGCCCGCACGTCTTTCATTAAAAAAATCTCCTTTAACAGTGGAATATCCGGATAAAATGCTGAAACCGACTTCTTCAGAAACTTCTCTGTTCTCTCACGACGTCCTGGATCAATAGAGCCTGAAATGTGGAGGTTTTCAGCTTGAAACAGGCTGACGATGGCGCCTGAGAGCGCTGCATGACATCTCGCTCCGTGGGAAGTCCTTAAAGCGACAGTATCACCTCAAAATCTCTCATCAGCTGTTAAAATTTTCACCGAAAACCAGCTTAATTTTTCAAACCGTGTCCACTTCGATGTGTCTCACAGGTTTAGAAAAAATTTTGATCAAACAAAGCGCCAGTCTCTCAGCAACTTCTCAGACAAAGGAATTCCGACGAGGGGCTGGACGACTCCTCCCACAGGGAGTGCTCACAGGAGAATGAAGTCACCGACAGGCGTGGAAAAACTCACGCATGCGCACGAGGGTTCAAGCATGTCTGACATAAAAACATATGAATGAAATCCATATAGTTTTGAAAAAAATAAAAAGGACCTATACTTTATGGACAGACCTCATATTTTTGTACTTTGGCCTGTTTCCTCCATTTTGGGTCCAACTAACTGTGCTGTGGGTTTATCCCTAAAAGAACGCCTCCCACCCCATGCAGGGCACCCTGACTGCACTGGAAAGCTTCTTCAGCAACAGGCTATTCCACCCTGAGTGCATTATCAAGGATAATGGCCCTAGATGTGTAGCACAGCAGCATACAGTTACTTTTAAATGCCTTTAAATAAATAGGTTCCTTGTGCTACTATGTTCTGGAAAGCACTGACTTACATTAATGAAAGGATGTGCTAAGTTAGGCAGCAGTGGAGCTCTCTCAATTCTGGCCCCTTAGAGGCAATAAACTGCTTCATTTGCACTGGCTAATGTCAAATGCACCCATTTAATTTGAATTAATCAATGCAATGCCATTCTGAAGCTCCAGAATACTTACATGTCACCGGACGTTGGAGTACTGTTGTGTTTATGATCCACTATTATCTAAGGCCATTGATATGATATGAGTGGCATAGTTTTGTTGGCTAATTTAAAATAAGGATTCTTAAGGATCATACTGTCCATTTTAGTGGTTTAGCTCAACATATAAAACAAGCATACAGTACATAGCACCTCCTAAAATTACCCAAACTAATTTCTGGCTCCCCCATTTTCCCTGACATACCACAGTTTTACCAAAAAACACAAAGGCTATTTTTGAAGGATTCCACACTTCTGACCAGCTGATCATGTAGTGCTGTCCACATGAAGAATGACCCCTGATTGGAGTGAGTGAGCATAGAAAGTTATACTGGGAAAAAAAAATTAGATTCCGTTCTGTTAATGGAAGCTCTTTATCCACAGAGACCAACTCCCATCAACCGTGATAGTCACACGTGTGTGCATGTGTCTGTTGACGTTGGGTTTCCATTCGACATCACAAAACTAACGTAATGAAACAAGTGTACTGTTAAAGTCACATCCCTGATGATTTTATATTTGTTACCATGTCGATTCACAAGTAAATTCAGCTCACCACATCATATATTCATTGCCATATGTGATGTGGTGAGGGTTGTGGTGTCCCCATTACTGTGTGCATGTGTTATGCTGAAGCTAATTCTGTGTATACCTGAAATTGTAGAAAGGGCAGGGGTGGGCTTTTAACAAGAAACCTTCCTTCTGGGAAAAAGCACACACTTAACCACTTCTCCACCTTGCCTTGCTTCACCTCATCATCTGCACATTTAAAATCTGTGGTATCTGGTGATAATACTGCAGCACTGAAATGTTTTGTGTGGTTTCACGGGCATTGCTACATTCAGAGCCTTCTGACAGCAGTGCAGTGACTGGACCGCTAACAGACCCTGACGAACAGGAAGTGGAAAGCAGAATATAATAAGCCACTAGAGACATCACGCCGAGCTCAAGAGAGCCATTAGCTAAAGTTTCCATTTATTTGTCCATACACTAAAAAGAGTGCAGTGCCTTCTGGGTAATTGCCAACGGAAAACGGTTGACGCCGCTGGAAAGCAACTCCTACCTCATCTTCCCTGATGGTTTGGTGCCATTCAGTGTGGAAGGCGACACCTGCTGCAGTGACAGGAAACCCCTGAAAGACTGACGTAAAACACTCTGGTAGCCCATGTGGTTCTTGGGAACAGAATGTGCAGCATAACAATGGCGTGAGGAGGAGGTAGGAGACAGGCGCATGAGGATGATGAGGAAAAAACACACAGTGACAGGGAATCAAAACAATTAAAGCAGTTACAAGTGAGTAAAGTAACGGACCTTGTCACAATGATGCTGTTGGAAAGGTCAGCACTGATTGTCTCTCTTAGCTTTGAACATCTCAAAACGATACAAACACACTGTTGTGTGAAACATAGCATGCACCGTGGAGCAGCCTAAGTAAGCCCCGGGGGGCAGGAGTAAGGTTGAGCTGGAAAACAAACACTAAAGCAGGTCATATAATAGGCCTCTCATTTTGCGCCTGTCTTTTCAGGCCCACTGGAGGAAACCTAATTTATTTAATAGCCATCCGCTCTAATGACAGGCGTCTGATGTAAGAAAACAGAAAGCAGCAGGAGAGAGAAACGACTTACCCCTTCCTCACAGTCATTATTGAGATGTGATTTCCAAAGCGAAGATATGTGTCAGCCATCTGGTGACAGAGAAAAGCAGGAAACTGTGTCAGCAGGCTATTTTCAATAATGCAAATATGCATGCTGTCCACACGAGTGACAAATCAAATAGAACATGAACTTTTACTGTATGCATGTTTAGGCTTAGTGTAATTCCAAATGGGCAGTGGTGGGCACAGCTAACCAAAATGTTAGCTTCAATAACTGCTAATCCGCGAACATTAACTTTTAGCACGCTAAACTAGGGATGCACCACTCCCGATACCAATATCAGGTATTGGCCCAATCCCGTATGTATTTACTTAAAAATGCTCCAATACTAGACACGCCCTTACCAAAAAGTAGTATATGCAAGTATGTATCAAGTATACTTCTAGTTTACTTTTTATATACTTATCAGTACTATTTTGATACCCCTTTACAGCAGCGTGATGTCAACCTCTCAGTTGTGTTTGT
Source organism: Thalassophryne amazonica (assembly GCF_902500255.1). Taxonomy (NCBI): domain Eukaryota; kingdom Metazoa; phylum Chordata; class Actinopteri; order Batrachoidiformes; family Batrachoididae; genus Thalassophryne; species Thalassophryne amazonica. The sequence goes on along the minus strand of NC_047106.1, from coordinate 69,368,610 downwards.
ATTGTGGCTCGATCACAGCAGCCCGTGGGCAGGTGGAGGTCGTGGTTCGACGGAACTTCCCACTTCGCCCACAAAGCATTTTCTGCAGCACAGCTACAAGTTGAAAGAACAGTTGTTGTCTCTCAAAGCATGGTGACCGCAGCACATTTGCACTGAGCTTTACAAAGACATTTTTACACTTTTTTCTCTAAAACTCTGTGCTGCTCTATGTGTGTCCTCGCTAAAAACAACTGATCCGCACACATTAACAAATGCTAATGCTTGTCTTTTCCACCAAAATGTGCCAAAAGTCGTGAAAGACGTCAAAAAACACCAACAAAAAATCCCTATCTGTCAATCTGGTCGTGCTTTTTCCATAAATACGTTATTGATTCTTCCTGCTCAGACGGCCACCCAGGTCAAATCCAGCGGAAAAGGGGGGGGGGGGTGTAGGGGAAGCATTCTTCCCCCTCCACACCCCAAGATTAAATGTCCACTTTTGAAGACATTTTTTCACACTACTACTAATACAATAATAATAATTGTAACAATTAAAATGTTGAGAAACAAACAAAATTAGGCAGGTGCATAAATTTGAGCACCCCAACAGAAAAAATACATCAATATTTAGTAGATCCTCCTTTTGCAGGAATAACAGCCTCTAATAACAACTTCCTATAGCTTCCAATGAGAGTCTGGATTCTGGTTGAAGGTATTTTGGACCATTCTTCTTTACAAAACATCTCAGGTTTGTTGGTTTCCAAGCATGGACAGCCCGCTTAAAATCACACCACAGATTTTCAAGAATATTCAGGGGACTGAGATGGCCATTCCAGAACATTGTACTTGTTCCTCTGCATGAAGGCCTTAGTAGATTTTGGGCAGTGTTTAGGGTCGTTGTCTTGTTGAAAGATCCAGTCCCAATGCAACTTCAACTCTTGTCACTGATTCATGAACATTGTTCTCAAGAATCTGCTGATACTGACTGGAATCCATGTGACCCTCAACTTTAACATGATTCCCAGTACCTGCACTGGCCACACAGCCCCACAGCATAATGGAACCACCTCCAAATTTTACTGTATGTAGCAAGCATTTTTCTTGGAATGCTGTGTTCTTTTTCAGCTATGCATACCGCCCCTTGTTATGTCCAAATAACTCTATTTTAGATTCATCAGTCCACAGCACCTTATTCCAAAATGAAGCTGGCTTGTCCAAATGTGCTTTAGCATACGTCGAACGACTCTGTTTGTGGTGTGTACACAGAAAAGGCTTCCTCTGCATTACATCATACAGCATCTCTTTGTGCAAAGTGCGCTGTATATTTGAACGATGCACAGAGACACTATCTGCAGCAAGATCATGTTGTAGGTCTTTGGAGCAGGTCTGTGGGTTGACTATGACTGTTCTCACCATTCTTCGCTACAGCTTATCTAAGATTTTTCTTGGCCTGCCACTTTGGGCCTTAACTAGTACTGTGCCTGTGGTCTTCCATTTTCTCACTATGTTCCTCACAGTGGAAACTGCCAGCTGAAATTTCTGAGATAGCTTTTTGTATCCTTTCCCTAAACCATGATGTTGATCAATCTTTATTTTCAGGTCATTTGACAGTTGTTTAGAGGCTCCCATGTTGCCACTCATTAAAAGAGATGCAAAGAGGAGAAACATTTGCAAATGGCCACCTTAAATACCCTTTCTCATGATTGAATTTTGTGTTCCAATAATTAGTACTAAATGTATTCAAATCATAAAATGACATGGGTGCCTAAATCTATGCACCCACCCAATTTTGTATAAATAATTATTGCACACTTTTTGTAAATACTAGAAACTTCATTTCACTTCTCAAATATCAGTGTGTTCGTCTGCTATATGATATATTTAACTCAAATTTCTGATCCAGACAACCAATGATTTATAAAGGAAAATCATGAAAATCCTCAGGGGTCCCCAAAGGTTTTGCATACAACTGTAACAAAGTTACTTTTTCAAGGAGTAATCAGTAATTGGATTACTTTTTCAAAGTAACTGCGGCAACACTGCTGCTGGGTAGGATATGGATCTGTGGGATAAACTCTACTGCCACCACAATCCAGACCCAGTTAAGCGGCTGAAAATGAATGAATGTTGAGAATAAACACACATTCTGTAACCATCTATGCTAACAGGATTACACTTAAGTTTTTGACAAAGTGCTGCAGTTTTAACAGCCTAAAACAACAAAGTTTTGGGCTGGTCATGGTAAGAAGGTGGACCAGATGTTGGAAGGAGACCTACATGAGGCCAATGAGCTAAACCTGTTCTTCAACAGGTTTGCCGACATGGACTCTGCCCACCCTTCCCCCAGCTTGTTTCATTTCACCCCCTCCTCTGGACACTCACCTCACACCCCAATTATTACCCCCTACTCCCTCCACTACTCCCTCATTCTCCTCAACACCTCCCATTACCATCACTGCTGAGGATGTGACAAGAGAATTTAATCGCCGGTGTCCAGGAAAGGCTGCGGGTCCTGATGGCCTCAGCCCCACAGTGCTGAAGGGATGTGCTATCCAGCTGTGTGGCATTTTCCAGCACATCTTCAACTTGAGCCTGAGCCAAGTGGTTGTTCCTGAGTAGTGGAAAACATCATGACTGGTCCTTGTGCCCAAGAAGAAGAATCCAAACACATTTAATGACTACAGACCGGTGCCCTAACATCACATGTTATGAAGTCACTTGAGAGGCTCATCCTGAGGCACTTCCACACAGTCTTCAACTCATCACTGGGCTCCCTGCAGTTTGCATACCAGCCCAACAGGGGAGTGGAAGATGCCATCGCTTTGACTTCTCCAGTGCGTTCAACACCATCCGGCCTGACTTGCTCAGCAATAAGCTACGTGACATGAAAGTGGAGGCTCCACTGGTGGCCTAGATTACCAACTACCTCACAGGCCACCCACAGTATGTGAGGCTTCGGGACATTACATCTGGCACCATCAAAAGCAACACAGGGGCACCACAGGGGACAGTCCCGTTTTCCTTTCTGTTCGCACTCTAAACCTCAAACTTCAGGTACTGGGCACAGTCCTGCCACTTGCAGAAGTTTTTGGACAACTCTGCTATTGTGGGGTGCATCGGCAGTGACCAGGAGGCTGAGTACAGAAATGTGGTGGACAGGATTGAGGAGTGGTGTGGACTCAACCATTGGCAGCTCAGCATATCTAAGATGAAGGAGCTGGTGATGGACTTCAGAAGACGGAAGACCCGTCCGAACCCAGTTACTATCAGTGGAACTGAGGTGGACATTGTGGACTACTACAAGTACCTGGGTGTCCACATATAAACAACAAATTGGACTGGACTGTAAACACAGATGTGTATAAGAAAGATCAGAGCTGTACTCCCTCAGGAGGCTCAAATCTTTCAATGTTTGCAGAAATATGTTGCAGATGTTTTATCACTCAGTGGTCTTCAGCATCATCTTCTACACTGTAGTGTGCAGGAGCAGCAGGCTGAAGGCAACTGACATGAACAGACTCAACAAGCTCATCAGGAGAGCTGGCTCTGTCGGGGGTTGAGCTGGAGTCTGTGATGAAGGTGTCAGAGGAGGATGCTGAGGAAGCTGCTCAGCATCCTAGACAACACCTCCCACCCCCTGCATGCCACACTGATGTCCTGTCAGAGCACCTTCAGCCATCGACTGAGACCACCGAGGTGCACCACAGAATGCCACAGGACGTCTTTCCTACCTGTGACAATCAGACTATATAATTCCTCCCCCTTCTTAGGATGAATACATAATGGACAGTTATTCAGAGTTATGTGCAATGTTGTTTAACATCTTGTGCAAATGTCTTCCAGTCATTTTGCATAAATTTGTTGTATTTATTATTAAAAAAATGTTTACTGTTTCGGTACTCTGGCAAAATAATTTCCTTCAGGATAAATAAAGTTGATCTTATCTTACTCATATCTCATGTACATCCAGATTATGTTGGAAGAGTGTGTAATCTGATCTGGCCTTCCAAGACCATGACGGCCAAACCAACAGTATGAAATAAGATGGTCTATCCCACAGAACTTTTCACAATTTAATTATTATCTTATCCTGCCCCTACCCCCATTGCCTAACAACCTTGAAACCTGCACTCCACAAGTTAGCATTGTGTTTAAGCATTGGGTTTGAGCTCAACGGATCCTCAGTTCAAACCCCCGCCAGACCAGAAAATTGCTAAGTACCCTTGGGCAAGGTCCTTAATTCCCCAGTTGCTCCCAGTGTGCCATTGAGCACCCTACATTGTCTTTTTTCACAATCAATCATTTTGTCAAAAACATGTACAATGACATTTGGGAATGTTTGGAGCATGAAGGACACGACAGTTGTATCCTTCGATTTTAGGGGAAAGTAGGCTATATTCGTCTGCCAGATTCCAAGAAGCCATTGAAATGAGACAGCGTCATCATTTCATTATGACACATGCACTTGACGAATGCAGCTTTCAAAGGATGCAGCCCCTGAATTGAGGCACAGCCAGAGACAGCATAAATGAAACCAGTTCACCCAAAGACTCATCCAGTGCTGACGTCTGAGTCTTTGGTTCAAAACCTACTGTGAGAATAGGCTTCCAGTTGAGCCCACTGAAAATTTATTACATTTATTGCAGTATAATTTTGATTAGATTTAGCCTGTGTGCCATTTTTGCACAGACTAGGCACTCAGCTAATCACGTTTGCTGCCAGAAACAAATAAGATCTAATGGCAAATGGTGCAAACAGAATGCCCATCAGTCATCAGTAAAATTAAAGAATATTTCTTATTCAACAAAGCATAAACTGCTGATGGCATACTTTATTTCCCTCTGGGCTGTGTTAGGTGACAAATAGTGCAGCATTATTTCTGCTACCCTCACTCAATAAATGCATTTTCTTGTCATTTCAGGGATCATTCCTCTATATAGTTTAAAAAAATATTTGCTTTGTCAAAGTAGTTTCTAAAATGTGAAATTAAATTTTATGTGAAGAAATTTAAACAGAGCAAAAAATCAAATCTCCTTTTCTGACATTTTAATACATTCAAGCATCTTTAATAATCATGATGCTTTTAAAACTATTGAGAATATCTGGCAGATTCATATCCACTACCCACACGTCCTCTCCTTCACTATTATGAAATGCAAATGTTATGTCACTGCTGTCACACAGTTATAAATCTAATATTCCATTACTGGGCTACTGAGACTTTAAGCTGCAACAGTCTCAGTTCTTTCTCACACCTTTTGCTCCTGAGGGTGTGTTTTATAGACATTCCTTTCAATAACCAGTAAATTAAGTTTGAGATATTATCATATATGGGAGAGAGTGAGAGGATTAAGACTTCTCTGAAAAAATAAATATTGAAATAAAAACAAGATTACTCAAATGTTTTGTTTTTTTTAGTGTATCTTTATGTATTTTAGGCTTCATGTTATAACACAAGTTATGTGCCATTTTCGATTAGATGTCACTAAATATTATAAGACAGCAACATAAAGAGGAAAAAGTGTATTTATTTAAATTTGTAGCATATAGTAAAAAACTGAAATATTTGACAATTAAAAGTTGTTACAAAAGAGCTCAAAATCATATATCATATGCAAATTAAGATAATGTGAAATATTAAACTGAACACAACAGTAATCTACCACTTTATACACTGTACATGTTATATTACAGTTCAGGGTGAGACAGACAAGTTAGAAGAGGCCAGAAAAAACTGCAAACAGGAATAACAGACTAAAAAGATGGCAGGACTATCTACGTTATAACAGCCAAGGGGCCTGTGCGTGCGTGCGTGTATGTATGCGTGTGTGCATGCGTGCATATGATGATGATGATGATGAATAAATTTATTTGGCACACAAACTCATTGGATATGATTGGATTGGATATGGCATCGATCACGGAGAAAATGGGAAGAGCTGACATTTGCCGTTTGGTATGCTTATGTTTTTTGGGTCAAGGATGAATGCCCCGAAAATGGAAAGTTGAAAGGACTAATATTCTTGGAGAAATGACAGAAATTAGCTCACCATACTGAACAATGGACATTGTGCTGCAATGCACCATGGACGTTCAGGGTTTTGGGGTTTTAAATGTTGTTATTGTGGTTCATGTTACTTTAACAGTGTTGTTAATGTTATTGATTTATTGTGTTTTGTAGTTCAATTGGTTTAGTCAGTTTAGTTAAGTGTCATGTTGCCGTTATCATGAGTGACAATTGTACCATGTTTGATGTCTTCCGCCACCGTTTCTGTTTGTGGGTGTGTAAATTTAAAGGCACCTGCTTGCAGCAGAATACATAAAAGACAAAAAGCTGTCCGTGCGTGTGTGCGTGCATGCAACTTCAATCACAGACAAACTGTGGAAAGCTGACATTTGCTATTTGGTATGCTTATGTATTTTGGGTCAAAGATGAACGGTGCAAAAATGGAACACTGAGGACTAATATTTTTGGAGAAACTACAGATATTATCTAACAAGACTGAACAATGGCCATTGCTAATTAAATTTTGGACTCACACGCCATTCCAGCAGGAGGCGGTAAATCATCTTATATTAAAAGCGTGAGAATGTGCATGCGTAACAATAAAAAACAAAAAACAAATACATCACAATTGTACACATACCACAATTTGATATGTGTACAATTGTGATGTATTTGTTTTAGTATATTTAGATTTTGTTGTGATTTGGCACTTTATAAGCCGATTAAACTGAATTGAAATTGAACATTTTATTGAGTCTTAAAGTAAATAAATATGAATTTGGTCACTGGATCCTTAAACTTTGTACATAATGAACTCTACATGGTGAATCCTTGATCTCTGGACATAAATAGGAATAAACAAAATCTGTAGTTTTTGTCAAAAGCATTTCCTTTCAGACACTGGCATGAATGTGTTTCCATATATCTGAGCTGACCTTAGAGCTGCTGTGCTTCACTTCAGGATGTAATTTGAAAAGAAAATACAGGACGTTTCATTTTGGGAGGAAAAAAAACATTTTAGTCGATTGTAGTTTCTTGTCTGTATTACATTTGGAAAGAGGTGTCATTTTATTTAAATCGGGGATTCATTTTGAAGTTATTAATTCTGACCGGACTCTGTCTCAGCCGCACAGCGTTTCGAGCTGTGTGAACGGAACGGAGGACGATCCTTGTTTCTTGACAGCAACAAGACAAGAGTCCCAATTAGTGACTTTAATCCACACAAAAGTGACTGACAATATTTTAATGGCTTTGCGAGGGATTAAGAAGCGGCTTGCCGTTTCTGAAGAGCAGTGAATCAAAGAACCAACGAGCTACTGGATCGAAGCATTGCTTCAATGGTTCATGGTTTCAATGTGGAGCCGCGCTGCAGAAATAGTTTCGACTTTATAGAAATAGTTTCCGACTTTATTTGTACGTCCGTATGACTCTGAAACTCGGAAAAATCCGTATAATTTACGGACTATAGGTTGACATGAAAACCACCGAAAAGCTGTGTTCACCGCGGGGACATGTTCGGCTATTCGAGATTATTCAATTTTTTTTTTTTTTTACCGATGACGAACGATGCGTAAAAGATCCGGGCCTGATCCTGTAGAACTTTGTACCGAAAATGTCCATTCAAAAGTTCGGCGTCTTTCTGCATTTTGTTTTGTTGTGCATTGCATAGCCTGTACTTTTCTCGATCCTCGTGTCCTTTTTGTGTGAACTCAGCTATCAGCAGGAAGCAGCAGCATAAACTCGCCCACGACTGACGCTTTCAAAATAAAAGGCAACGAGCAACAGTCATAAAAGGCCAAAAAAAAAAAACCCGCAGCGTTAAGGGGAGGAACAAAATTGTCGGCGATAATGACCTCAATAATTAACGCAACGTTAGCGCGTTAACGTTGCCCAGCCCTAGTAATTTTATTTAGTAAGTTTGATGAAAGTACAAAATATAATTGTAAATATGTTAAAAATACATGAATGATACAAGAAAGTTGTGGTCCATTTCAAAATCAAATGATAAAATAGGAGTAATAATAATAAAATATTATTAATAATACTGATAACAAAAGCAATAATAATAATAATAATAATAATAATAATAACCTTAATAGTAAGAAGCAGACAGAAGCCTACAATGGTATGAAACACCTCACCAAACTAACAAAGACAACTGGAAAACCTGAGGCTGATGTACTGTGACCTAAACTGTCAATAGGTGAGTGATTACACGTGACATGCAGGCGTGCAGCAAGGGAGACAACACAGAGTGAAAAATACAGAGGGAGAAAAGACAGTCCAATCGTGATGGAGGGAAAAAAAATACCCTTGAACACAGTAACAACACTGAATCCTGACAAATATAGGTTCTTCACACCGTGGTGATTCGTCTGACATTCTTGGAGCTTTTGTATGGTTGGCCAGCATCACTCAGTCTGTGTAGAGATAGATTACTGGAGGACACAACATCAGGGATCTGTGACAAACCATCAAATTTAGTGGTTAGAGACATGCACAAGTGTAAGTTTCACACACAACATTTAAATCAAATCAAATCAAATCAATTTTATTTACACTCCACAAAAATATAAACGCAACACTTTTGGTTTTGCTCCCATTTTGTATGAGATGAACTCAAAGATCTAAAACTTTTTCCACATACACAATATCACCATTTCTCTCAAATATTGTTCACAAACCGTCTAAATCTGTGATAGTGAGCACTTCTCCTTTGCTGAGATAATCCATCCCACCTCACAGGTGTGCCATACCAAGATGCTGATTAGACACCATGATTAGTGCACAGGTGTGCCTTAGACTGTCCACAATAAAAGGCCACTCTGAAAGTTGCAGTTTTATCACACAGCACAATGCCACAGATGTTGCAAGATTTGAGGGAGCGTGCAATTGGCATGCTGACAGCAGGAATGTCAACCAGAGCTGTTGCTCGTGTATTGAATGTTCATTTCTCTACCATAAGCCGTCTCCAAAGTCGTTTCAGAGAATTTGGCAGTACATCCAACCAGCCTCACAACCGCAGACCACATGTAACCACACCAGCCCAGGACCTCCACATCCAGCATGTTCACCTCCAAGATCGTCTAAGACCAGCCACTTGGACAGCTGCTGAAACAATCAGTTTGTATAACCAAAGAATTTCTGCTCAAACTGTCAGAAACCATCTCAGGGAAGCTCATCTGCATGCTCGTCGTCCTCATCGGGGTCTCGACCTGACTCCAGTTCGTCGTCGTAACCGACTTGAGTGGGCAAATGCTCACATTCGCTGGTGTTTGGCATGTTGGAGAGGTGTTCTCTTCACGGATGAATCCCGGTTCACACTGTCCAGGGCAGATGGCAGACAGCGTGTGTGGCGTTGTGTGGGTGAGCGGTTTGCTGATGTCAGTGTTGTGGATCGAGTGGCCCATGGTGGCGGTGGGGTTATGGTATGGGCAGGCGTCTGTTATGGACGAAGAACACAGGTGCATTTTATTGATGGCATTTTGAATGCACAGAGATACCGTGACGAGATCCTGAGGTCCATTGTTGTGCCATCCAAGAACATCACCTCATGTTGCAGCAGGATAATGCACGGCCTCATGTTGCAAGGATCTGTACACAATTCTTGGAAGCTGAAAATGTCCCAGTTCTTGCATGGCCAGCATACTCACCGGACATGTCACCCATTGAGCATGTTTGGGATGCTCTGCACCGGCGTATATGACAGCGTGTACCAGTTCCTGCCAATATCCAGCAACTTCGCACAGCCATTGAAGAGGAGTGGACCAACATTCCACAGGCCACAATTGACAACCTGATCAACTCTATGCGAAGGAGATGTGTTGCACTGCATGAGGCAAATGGTGGTCACACCAGATACTGACTGGTATCCCCCCCCCCAATAAAACAAAACTGCATCTTTCAGAGTGGCCTTTTATTGTGGACAGTCTGAGGCACACCTGTGCACTAATCATGGTGTCTAATCAGCATCTTGGTATGGCACACCTGTGAGGTGGGATGGATTATCGGAGCAAAGGAGAAGTGCTCACTATCACAGATTTAGACTGGTTTGTGAACAATATTTGAGGGAAATGGTGATATTGTGTATGTGGAAAAAGTTTTAGATCTTTGAGTTCATCTCATACTAAATGGGAGCAAAACCAAAAGTGTTGCATTTATATTTTTGTTGAGTGTATATAGCGCCAAATCACAACAAACAGTTGCCCCAAGGCGCTTTATATTGTAAGGCAAAAGCCATACAATAATTACAGAAAAACCCCAACGGTCAAACGACCCCCTATGAGCAAGCACTTGGCGACAGTGGGAAGGAAAATCTCCCTTTTAACAGGAAGGAACCTCCAGCAGAACCAGGCTCAGGGAGGGGCAGTCTTCTGCTGGGACTGGTTGGGGCTGAGGGGAGAGAATCAGGAAAAAGACATGCTGTGGAAGAGAGCAGAGATCAATCACCAATGATTAAAAGCAGAGTGGTGCATACAGAGCAAAAAGAGAAAGAAACACTCAGTGCATCATGGGAAACCCCCCAGCAGTCTACGTCTATAGCAGCATAACTAAGGGATGGTTCAGGGTCACCTGATCCAGCCATAACTATAAGCTTTTTCAAAAAGGAAAGTTTTAAGCTTAATCTTAAAAATAGAGAGGGTATCTGTCTCCCTAATCTGAACTGGGAGCTGGTTCCACAGGACAGGAGCCTGAAAGCTGAAGACTCTACCTCCCATTCTACTCTTACAAACCCTAGGAACTACAAATAAGCCTGCAGTCTGAGAGCGAAGCGCTCTATTGGGGTGATATGGTACTAAGAGGTCCCTAAGATAAGATGGGACCTGATTATTCAAAACCTTATAAGTAAGAAGAAGAATTTTAGATTCTATTCTGGAATTAACAGGGAGCCAATGAAGAGAGGCCAATATGAGTGAAATATGCTCTCTCCTTCTAGTCCCCGTCAGTACTCTAGCTGCAGCATTTTGAATTAACTGAAGGCTTTTCAGGGAACTTTTAGGACAACCTGATAATAATGAATTACAATAGTCCAGCCTAGAAGAAATAAATGCATGAATTAGCTTTTCAGCATCACTCTGAGACAAGACCTTTCTAATTTTAGAGATATTGCGCAAATTCAAGAAATCCAAGATTTCTCACAGTATTACTGGAGGTCAGGGTAATGCCATCCAGAGTAAGGATCTGGTTAGACACCATGTTTCTAAGATTTGTGGGGCCAAGTACAATAACTTCAGTTTTATCTGAATTTAAAAGCAGGAAATTAGAGGTCATCCATGTCTTTATGTCTGAAAGACATTCCTGCAGTTTAACTAATTGGTGTGTGTCCTCTGGCTTCATGGATAGATAAAGCTGGGTATCATCTGCATAACAATGAAAATTTAAGCAATGCTTTCTAATAACACTGCCTAAGGGAAGCATGTATAAAATGAATAAAATGTTCCTAGCTCAGAACCTTGTGGAACTCCATAATTAACCTTAGTCTGTGAAGAAGACTCCCCATTTACATGAACAAATTGTAATCTATTAGATAAATATGATTCAAACCACTGCAGCGCAGTGCCTTTAATACCTATGGCATGCTCTAATCTCTAATCTAATAAAATGTTTGGTCAACAGTATCAAAAGCTGCACTGAGGTCTAACAGGACAAGCACAGAGATGAGTCCACTGTCATCTCTTGTCATCATTTGTAACCTTCACTAATGCTGTTTCTGTACTATGATGAATTCTGAAACCTGACTGAAACTCTTCAAATAGACCATTCCTCTGCAGATGATCAGTTAGCTGTTTTACAACTACCCTTTCAAGAATTTTTGAGAGAAAAGGAAGGTTGGAAGAAAGGAAGAAAAAACAAAATGACATGACTGTCCTAAAAATATTCCCACTAAATAGCCCCACTTATGAGTGGAGTCATGGGGCTATGGCTGTCTTTAGATGATCTGCCTTTTATCCTTAAATATGTTTTTTGTTTTACGATAAAGATCGCCGAAATCTCACAATTGTATGACTGTGCATATAAAAATCAAGGCTGCAATATATATGTTATAAAAAAGAAGTCCATATTTGGAAGCCTGCTTCCTCATTGTGACACTCCTGTCCCATTCTCTTGGACAAACAAGGTGATGACCATTACACAATGGAAGAGGGTTTGGAAAGATCAGCTCTTGTCCTTTGAAAGCAACAGTCCCGGTGCGACAGTTCTTGCACGCGATGGTGTCTTTCAAGCAGGAACACAGTACAAGCAGCTGCCCGCACTGTGTCCCATGGGGGAGTTAAAGCAATAAATTTTCATCTGACTGCAATTTTTTTCCTGGCAAAAATCAATGCCAGCAATTCCCTAAAATGTGGTGTAGTGGGGGCACACACTCTGTTTTTCCTCAATAAATACAGTAAACACATTACATAGTATACAAATCTATTCTAAACAGCATCTAAGGAGAGAGAGAAAAAGCATAAAAAGAATGCAAAACCTGAACATAAAGGTACATAAAAGGGTGGTGGGGCAGGAGTGTAGTCTTGATTCTGAAGGGTCTGGGGGTGCTCCCCCAGAAAATTTTTAAAAGAGCAAGTAAAATTTTGCATATTCTGGTGAATTTTAGTGGGTTTGAAGCCCTCTGAAACAAAGAGAACTCACTTCAAACTGTCAAGTAAAAACACATTATTCTAATTAAGTAGGAGCACAAAGAACAGAGAAGGAAAGTCAAACAAACAAAAACTGAGGTAATAAAGTTCATATAATGCATATGTTTCTGTAACACTTTTAAAGTCAGTGAAAAGGAAGGGTAATTCTTTGTCTTCTGTAGTATGCGCCAAAAGGGAGCTGTGTCGCTGGCTGTACAGTCAATAAAATACAAAATTAGGGCCTAAAGCAATTGACAACGTTATTCTGCTGTGCACACAGTAACACTGTCACCTGTTTTGAAAACGCATGCGCACTGAGAAACTCAAAACTGGCTTATTCACATTTAATCTGTAAAATGCTCTCACTCGTAAAACAAACGTAGTGTACCGCAACTTAAATTTCGTCAAAGCCATTTAAAGATATCAGTCGTGACTAGGGATGGGTATTGATAAGATTTTATCGATAACGATACCATTATCGATTCCGCTTATCGATCCGATTCCTTATCGATTCCCTTATCGATATCTCTTGTGAATTTTCGGTATACTAAAAGTAGGCTATACAGGTCTTCTATGTCAAAAACATTTTTTTGAGTCTTAAAGTAAATAAATATGAAATTGGTCACTGGATCCTTAAACTCTGGACATAAATAGAAATAAACAAAATCTGTAGTTTTTGTCAAAAGCATTTATTTTCAGACATTATTGGCATGAATGTCTTTCCATACATCTGAGCTGAGCTCTTGCAGCTGGCTGTGCTATATGTCAGGATGTAATTCATAAAGAATGCAGGATGTCTCATTTTGGGAGGAAAAAAAAACTTTTTAGTTAATTGTAGTTTATTGTCTGTATTACAGCGTTTGGAAAGAGGTGTCATTTTATTTAAATGACTTGCAGAGGGGATCAGAAGGCTTATTTATGAAGCAGCAGTGTGTAGCGGGATGAAAGTCCCGGGTCCCAATTGAAAAGACGTTCCCGCTAACTTGGCTAACGGGGAGTTCCCTTTTGGCTGACCTGGTAGAGGAACAGTCTTTTGTGCGAGCCGCGTGGGTTCGATCCCCACCGTCGTCCCGGCCACGAAGGTCCTGCTGCTTCATTTATATGAACATTAAAGTCACCAATGATCAGAATGTTATCTGCTTTAGTTGACACGTTAGAGATGAACGCACCAAATTCATCTAAGAATTCAGAGTATGGGCCAGGAGGCCTATACACAGTGACAAGTTATATGGCTGATTTTTATTCTTCTGACCTTGGCAATGCATAATGTCCTCAGCAGAACAGAGAATCAGATGCTCAAATGAATTATATCTGTGACCTCCAACAGCTAATAAGCTAAACCTAGATTTATAAATAAGAGCAACACCCCCGCCTTGCTTCGCATCACGAGGGACGTGACTAAATGTATATGCTGGTGGGCAGGCCTCATTTAAGGGGTGGACAGCTGTAGCTTTAAGCCAGGTTTCGCATAACCCAATCATATCTAAGTGATGATCAATAATTAGATCATTAATCAACAATGATTTTGAGGATAGTGATCTTATGTTAATGAGACCCAGACTAAGGAACTCAGTGGGGTTGACAGTTGAACTGTTTGGGTTTAGGGGTGGTTCCAGAGTAGCATATATAAGATGCCTAGAAGTAGGTTTAGGTTTGAGACATTCCATGCGAGTTGTAGGTAGCAGACACGAAATCTTTGATTTTGCTGGAACAACGACTGGGCCATCCTCAGTTTCAACATCATCCAATGTAGTGATGAGTATTAGGTTTGCAAAGCATATCCCTCCATGATTTTTATGGACAGGTCTACGGAAGCAGGCCACAGTCTCAACTTGTTGAATTTCCCTCCCTGGCAGATAAACTGCACTATCACCATAGTGGATTTTCTGCACTAATTTCTCCGCTAAGCTAATGGATTCCTCACCCATATTCGTCATAAGCCTTGCAGGGTCTCTAATCACCTGCTCCGTGGCCTGCTGTAGATTCCTAATGTTACCCCCCCTATAGAGCTCTATGTTTGCAGAGAAGATGGCAGCGCCTTCCCCAGTAGGGTGGAGGTCGTCCGGCATCAGCATGTCACGGCCCAGAACGAAGGCCAGTTATCAATAAAGCTAAAGCTTTGCTGTCTACAAAATTGTGCCAGCCAGCTATTTAACAATGTCAGCCTGCTAAACACCTCATCACTACCCTGGGAGGGGAGGGGACCAGAGACTATTAATCAATGCCAACACATCTTTCTGGCAAGGTCACAAGTCCTCTCTATGTCCATTTTTGTGACCTCTGAGTGCTTCATCCTGACATCATTGGTGCCGATGTGAATAACTATGTGACTATATCTCATGTCATGTTCCTTAGTCTGTCTTCCCTTCTGCAGCATCAGCACCCTAAGATGGGATGTAATGTTGGGAGCTCTGGCCCCAGGAATACATTTAATGTCAGTCGGCGTCTGCAACTTGACTTTGCGGGTGATAGAATCCCCTATCACTAAAGTCCGGCGTTTCGGCCTGGAGACAGGAGTGGAAGTCACTTGTGGGCTCAGAGAAATCACATCAGGCAAATCCAAGGGGGAGAATCGATTCACAGTTCACAGTGGTGAGTGTGATCGGGGTACCACAACCAGGCACCAAGTCCTACGGGGCTTCCTCCGCCTAGCCACAGTTCGAAAGCTGTCCTCCACAGCCGGCGTTTCTAGGCTGATGCTAATGGGCACGCTAGCCGGCCCAGCACTAACCTCATCTGGAGTGCCCATAACATCTAACAGATATGTGAGTGAAAGTGGCATATTTGTCGCACTGTTGGCTTGTCCTGGTCCTGTGGCGCGCTGCCACAGGACCAGGACAAGCCAACAGCCATGCCCCCTGTCCTGTCACAGACCAAGATGTCACTCTGTGATCAGATGAGAGATGCCTCACCTGCGGGGGGGGCGAACCACACGCACACGTGTTTGGGGGGAGCCGACACTCTGACATGCCACATGTGCACTCGGCAACTTCACAGTTATGGGGCACTTAGACAAATTTCACATCCAGCTCAAGAGTCATCATCTGCTGACTGTTTTCTTGATGATAGCGCTAATGGCCACACATTTTCTAAGTGCCATGCGAGCAGTGTTAGATGTTCATGCGTGTCACCTGGAATTTGGCAGACACCTGCCACGAGACGGTTAGATGGGCTTGCACAGCGCACACTCTGCCTTTCAGCCCGCTGATGTGCACATATAGTTGTAGCAACAGGTGTACAACGTATTAGCTACGTATCAGCTACGAATTTACACATTTTGCATACGATTCCTGCTTCATGCACACTTAATGAGCAGTTCGACTAACTTTGCACTATGTGTGAAGGGGCCCTAAGGTTTTGTGCTATGTGATCATACATTCTTAAATTTACCATTATGATGAATGCACAGAACATAAATACAGTACTTCTAACATATGAGGGTTTTATTTATATTTTTTTTATCTGATTAACAGTACTGTTTTGAATAATCAGGTCCCATCTTATCTTAGGGACCTCATTGTACCATATCACCCCAATAGAGCGCTTCGCTCTCAGACTGCAGGCTTACTTGTAGTTCCTAGGGTTTGTAAGAGTAGAATGGGAGGCAGAGTCTTCAGCTTTCAGGCTCCTCTCCTGTGGAACCAGCTCCCAATTCGGATCAGGGAGACAGACACCCTCTCTACTTTTAAGATTAAGCTTAAAACTTTCCTTTTTGCTAAAGCTTATAGTTAGGGCTGGATCAGGTGACCCTGAACCATCCCTTAGTTATGCTGCTATAGACTTAGACTGCTGGGGGGTTCCCATGATGCACTGAGTGTTTCTTTTTATTCACCTCTTTTTGCTCTGTATGCACCACTCTGCATTTAATCATTAGTGATTGATCTCTGCTCTCTTCCACAGCATGTCTTTTTCCTGGTTCTCTCCCTCAGCCCCAACCAGTCCCAGCAGAAGACTGCCCCTCCCTGAGCCTGGTTCTGCTGGAGGTTCCTTCCTGTTAAAAGGGAGTTTTTCCTTCCCACCGTCGCCAAGTGCTTGCTCACAGGGGGTCGTTTGACCGTTGGGGTTTTTCTGTAATTATTGTATGGCTTTTGCCTTACAATATAAAGCGCCTTGGGGCAACTGTTTGTTGTGATTTGGCGCTATATAAATAAAATTGATTTTATTTACTGTGTGTGTGTGTGTGTGTGTGTGTGTGTGTGTGTGTGTGTGTGTGTGTGTGTGTGTGTGTGTGTGTGTGTGAGAGAGAGAGAGAGAGAGAGAGAGAGAGAGAGAGAGAGAGAGAGAGAGAGAGAGAGAGAGAGAGATTACAAACTGACCCAAGCTAAAAGGGGGAAAAAAAATCAGACGTTCTGGTCTCTAAGGGTATAAATCAATAAACTGTAGGTGTAAAAGTGTACAGAGAATTGTGTTGCATTAACTATATTTCTGAGGGTATTTCAGTGCTCACGATTTCTTTTTAACTGACTGAAAATGCATATAATATCTCTGCTTTAAAGATCTCAAACATAATTGTCTTCCATCAGTAGAATCTACAGATAAGGTCATCAAACCAAAATAAAAGATTTCTCATTATTACAATGGAGAGGGGCTGAGCCGAAACTGGGATATCCAACTAGATCCATCAGACAGACAGTTTTTAAACAGGCAGTAGTGAAACACCAGGATATCACACAAGCACACTGTTGACTTTGCTGTAACTGCCGTAAGCTGAAAACAGTGCTAACAGCACGCTGCGGGCCACTATGTGGTTTACCAATTTGAATTCACCCAGTGTGATCAAAAAAGCGTGTTCTTCCAGACCTCTGCTAAATGGATGTGTTGAGCTGTCTGACATCAAGCTCATTAATGGGATGCTACTGGAGGTGTAACAGTGTAATACCCTCCTGCTTTCAAGCACATCCAGGAGGACGTGGCAACCAGTGAGTGTCCCCTGGTCCTCTCTCTCTCTCTCAGCATTTCCCACCTCCACTGTGTCTGGCTTACCTTGTGGATGCTGACAGAGGCCATCTGGCTCCCTGTGTCCTTGATTAGCTCATTGTGACCTGCTTCTGCACGGTGAAAACAGGAGTTTAGCTCAGCCAAACCTTGCAGCCTGCCCTTTCTGACCAGCAACAGACACTTTGGACTCACAGATTCTCACCAATTTTTCACGATAGACAGACAGACAGACAGACAGACAGAGCGAGCATGGAAGACTCCACTGCATTTTTGAGGTGATCCGGATCCAGATTGGCGGACGTCCAAAATCTCTAATTGCTCTTGTTATATCATGTGATACGTACAAAAACAACCATAGCATGCCTATAGTATAGCTTAAAGGGGAATTCTAATATTTTTTAACCTATGGCCTATTTTTATATTGCATTTAGTTCAACTTAAAAAGATTTTAAACTTGCTATCATGGGCTAAAACAGCTTTATGCAGGAAGAGTGTTTGGCAGGCAGAAAGCACCACAGTAAAATGCTTCTCCTAGACAGTGGATACGCTAAAATATGATTCAGCGTGTCAGGAAGTATGTAGCATTTACCTTTGGAGATACACATGCAGATTTACCTCAGTACATGCAAAGAAAAGTTTTAAAACTACTGACTGCAAGAATGACTTGAAGAGGCATTTTACTCTACTGTTTGTGATGGCCCTATACTATACACTTGTTATATATAGTTGTTTCTAGCTCTGTGGCCCTTGAAGGTTCGAATGGTCAAACTTGTTGTGAAAGTGTAGGAACACGGACCCACAACAGGGGGCGTAAAAGAATGGGCAATGGATAAGCCAAACAGTAACAATTTAATGTTGTAAATTGTGCACAACGGAATACAGACAACAACAAGTTTGGAACTACAGTCAATTACACGTTGGGTGACGTGTGGGCAGGCTTGAGGATAGGAGACGCCCGTCCAGAACCGAGCCGGATCCCACACGGCCCTCACCGCCAACGGATCTGAAGAACACCAGAGCCGCCAAGTCCTGAGGCCCCAGGTGGTCACCGTCTCCAGCTGTCAGACCTGGCACTGCTGGCAGAGAACAGAAACAGCACAGGTGAGTGTGAGTACGCACACTCAGTAATCCCACAGTCTGTGTTCTTTTGGGAGGGAGCACCTTCACCTCCAGTCACACACTCGTGCAGCTCCTGTCTAACCACTTATCTGGTTGAGGTGTGAAGCGAAGCCGTCGCTGATCACACCAAACGCCAATCCCTCAGATAAGGCACACCACAGGAAAATGGCTGCAAAGAAGTTCAGACTCTAAGACAGAGTTAAGTGTAGCAGAGAAATTACCTCCAAGGTAGCTGATTTCTCAGCGGGGAGGTGGAGTTGCAGTCCGGCCTTTAAGGTGGTGGTGATGTGGATGAGTGACAGCTGGTGCTGATGACGAGTGACAGCTGTCACTCCCGGTTGCTATGACGCCCTCTCGTGCTTGAAGCCCACACTTCAAGCAGGTCGCCATCTGGTGGTGGTGGGCCAGCAGTACCTCCTCTTCAGCGGCCCACACAACAGGACCCCAACCTCAACGGGCGCCTCCTGGCGCCCGACCAGGCTTGTCCGGGTGCCGCCGGTAGAAGTCGGCCAGGAGGGCCGGGTCCAGGATGAAGCTCCTCTTTACCCAGGAGTGTTCTTCGGGTACCCCTCCCAGTCCACCAAATACTGGAACCCCCGGCCCTTCCGACGGACGTCCAGGAGCCGGCGCACGGTCCAAGCCGGCTCCCCGTCGATGGTCCGGGCAGGAGGCGGCGCCGGTCCGGGGGTACAGAGAGGTGAAACGTGGTGAGGTTTGATGCGTGACACATGGAAAACCGGGTGGATCCACAGCGAAGCTGGCAGCTTCAGCTTCACTGCGGCTGGACTGAGGATCTTGAGTATGGTGAAAGGTCCAATGTATCTGTCCTTTAATTTCTGGGATTCCACTTGCAGGGGAATGTCTTTTGTGGAAAGCCAAACCTCCTGCCCAAGCTGATACGTAGGGGCCGGGGCACGCCGGCAGTCTGCATGGTTCTTGGCCCTCCTCCGGGCTTTGAGCAGGGCAGAGCGGGCGGTACGCCACACCCGACGGTACCTTCTCAGATGGGCCTGGACCGAGGGCACCCCGACCTCTCCCTCCACTAGCAGGAACAATGGGGGCTGGTACCCCAAACACACCTCAAACGGGGAGAGGCCGGTAGCAGACGATACTTGGCTATTATGAGCGTACTCGATCCAGGCCAGATGATTACTCCAGGCCGTCGGGTGCGCGGAGGTCACGCAGCAGAGGGCCTGCTCCAATTCCTGGTTCGCCTGCTCTGCCTGTCCATTTGTCTGAGGATGGTACCCGGACGAGAGACTCACGGTGGCCCCCAGTTCCCTGCAGAAACTCCTCCAGACCTGAGAGGAGAACTGAGGACCACGGTCTGAGACAATATCCGATGGAATCCCATGCAGACGCACGACATGGTGGACCAGGAGGTCTTCAGTCTCCTGGGCCGTCGGGAGCTTCGGGAGGGCCACGAAGTGGGCCGCCTTGGAGAACCGGTCCACTATCGTGAGGATGGTAGTCATGCCCTGGGACGGCGGGAGGCCCGTGACAAAGTCCAGGCCGATGTGAGACCAGGGGCGATGAGGCACGGGCAGAGGCTGGAGGAGGCCTTGGGCCTTGTGGTGGTCGGCTTTGCCCCTGGCACAGGTGGTGCAGGCCTGGACATACTCCCGGATGTCGGCTTCCATAGACGCCCACCAGAAGCGCTGCCGGACCACTGCCACGGTCCTTCGCACCCCTGGATGACAGGAGAACTTGGAACCGTGACAGAAGTCTAGGACCGCAGCCCTGGCCTCTGGTGGGACGTACAATTTGTCCTTCGGACCTGTCCCCAGGTCCGGGCTCCGTGTCAGGGCCTCCCAGACGGTCTTCTCCACGTCGGGTCTGACAGCTCGGTCTTGACCTCCTCTTCGTGCACCCGGGACAGGGCGTCAGATCGTTGGTTCTTCATCCAGGGGTGGTAGGTGATCCAAAAGTCAAAACGCACAAAGAACAGTAACCAGCGGGCTTGCCTGGGGTTCAGACGCCTGGCGGTCCGAATGTACTCCAGGTTCTGATGGTCCGTGAAAACCGTAAATGGTACCAATGCTCCCTCCAACAGGTGTCTCCACTCCTCAAGAGCCTCCTTCACCACAAGAAGTTCCCGATTGCCGACGTCATAGTTCCTTTCAGCCGGGGTCAACCTGCGGGAAAAGTAGGCACATGGATGGAGAACCTTGTCGGACTCCCCGCTCTGGGATAGCACAGCTCCTATCCCTGAGTCAGAGGCGTCCACTTCAACTATAAACTGGCGATTGGGATCGGGCTGCACCAGAACTGGTGCAGTCGAGAACCGGCGTTTCAACTCCCTAAACGCGGCTTCGCACCGATCCGACCAGGTGAAGGGGACTTTTGTGGAGGTCAGGGCTGTCAGGGGGCTAACTACCTGACTGTAGCCCTTGATGAACCTCCGGTAGAAATTTGCAAAACCGAGGAACTGTTGCAGTTTCCTACGGTTTGTTGGTTGGGGCCAATCTCTCACCGCCGCAACCTTGGCCAGATCAGGGGCAACGGAGTTGGAGGAGATTATGAACCCCAGGAAGGACAAAGAAGTGCGGTGGAACTCGCACTTCTCGCCCTTCACAAACAGCCGGTTCTCCAACAACCGCTGTAGGACCTGACGTACATGCTTGACATGGGTTTCAGGATCCGGAGAAAAGATGAGTATATCGTCTAGATATACGAAGACAAACTGATGCAGGAAGTCCCGCAAGACGTCATTAACCAACGCTTGGAACGTCGCGGGTGCATTGGTGAGGCCGAACAGCATGACCAGGTACTCAAAGTGACCTAACGGGGTGCTAAATGCCGTCTTCCACTCGTCTCCCTCCCGGATCCGAACCAGGTGATAAGCATTCCTAAGATCCAATTTTGTGAAAATTTGGGCTCCATGCAAGGGCGTGAACACTGAATCCAACAGAGGTAACGGGTATCGGTTGCGAACCGTGATCTCGTTCAGCCCTCTGTAATCAATGCATGGACGGACTCCGCCGTCCTTCTTGCCCACAAAAAAGAAACCAGCACCCATCAGGGAGGTGGAGTTCCGGATCAACCCGGCAGTTAACGAGTCCCGGATGTAGGTCTCCATTGATTCGCGTCCCGGACGTGAGAGGTTGTACAACCTGCTGGACGGGTACTCAGTGCCGGTATCAAATCAATGGCACAATCGTACGGACGGTGCGGGGGCAGCGTGAGTGCCAGATCCTTGCTGAAGACGTCAGCAAGGTCATGGTACTCGGCTGGCACCGCCGCCAGATTGGGGGGAACTAAAACCTCCTCCTTAGCTGTCACACCGGGTGGAACCGAGGATCCTAAACAGTCCCGGTGGCAGGTTTCGCTCCACTGAACCACAACCCCAGACGGCCAATCAATCCGGGGATTGTGTTTTAACACCCATGGAAAACCCAAAATCACTCGGGAGGTAGAAGGTGTTACATAAAACACAATCTCCTCCCTGTGATTTCCAGACGCAACCAATGTCACTGGCTGTGTCTGGTGTGTGATTAGTGGAAGAAGGGTGCCATCTAGTGCCCGCACCGACAATGGTGACGGTAAGGCCACTAGAGGGAGCCCAACCTCCTTTGCCCATCTGCTATCCAGCAGATTCCCCTCCGACCCCGTGTCCACCAGTGCTGGGGCGTGAAGGGTTAGATCCCCACTCAGGATCGTGACTGGGATACGTGCAGATTTTCGGGGTCTCCCCGCGTGGGTATTGTGACCCACCCTTAGCCCAGTCTCTAAGGACGAGTGCTGCTGTTTTGACCATTTGGGGCATTCTTTCTGTGTGTGCTCGGTTGAGCTGCAGAGAAAACACTCCCCACGGATCAGCCTCCTTTGTCTCTGATCTGATCGCCTTTTGGCCCTGTTCATTTCCATAGCAGTGTCAGCAGGGGGAGCTGTCGTCACATGGAGTGCCCTGGCTGTGGAGCGTGGGGAAGTCGGCTCCCTTTCGGACCCGGGAGGAAGAGGGACGGCTTGTGCCTGACCACGCCCTTCGTCTCACTCCCGCCGGTGTTCTGTTAATCGGTTGTCTAACCGTATAACGAGGTCGATAAGCCCGTCTAAATCCCGCGGCTCTTCCTTCGCCACCAGGTGCTCCTTAAGGACCAGGGACAGTCTGTTTACAAAGGCGGCACGGAGCGCAACAGCATTCCAGCCGGCCTGCGCTGCCGCGATGCGGAAGTCGACTGCATACTTTGCTGTGCTCCGACACCCCTGTCTTATCGACAGTAGCATGCTTGAAGCGGTCTCGCCTCTGTGAGGGTGGTCGAACACCTGTCGGAACTCCCTCACAAACCCAGTATATGTCGTTAGGAGCTGTGAATTTTGCTCCCAGAGTGCCGTAGCCCAGGCGCGTGCCTCTCCTCGAAGCAAATTTATAACGTAAGCCACCCGGCTAGCGTCTGATGCGTACATGACGGGACGCTGTGAAAAGATGAGCGAGCACTGCATCAAGAAGTCAGCGCACGTCTCCACACAGCCTCCGTACGGCTCCGGAGGGCTTATGTATGCTTCA
Organism: Thalassophryne amazonica; assembly: GCF_902500255.1. Taxonomy (NCBI): domain Eukaryota; kingdom Metazoa; phylum Chordata; class Actinopteri; order Batrachoidiformes; family Batrachoididae; genus Thalassophryne; species Thalassophryne amazonica. Next base: position 69,345,440 of record NC_047106.1, on the reverse strand, counting down.
GGGGAAGGTGGAATGTGGAATGGAATGTCTGTCTGTCTCTGGCATTCGGTCAGCAGGAGGAGGTGCTGCAGCAGCGCCCTGAGCATGCGCTTCCACCTGGGCGGTGAGAGCCTCCATCCTTCGATTGAGAACAATGCTCTGCTCAGTAACTAAGTCCAACCGAGCAGTAAAAGCGGTTAAGATGTGCTGCAGCTCACCTAACACGCCTCCTGCTGGCGCCTGTGCACCTCGCTCTTCCATTGGCTGTTCAAGCGATGGTTGACGCCCCTCGGGATCCATGACGCTGGCCGAGAAATCCTGTTGTGAAAGTGTAGGAACACGGACCCACAACAGGGGGCGTAAAAGAACGGGCAATGGATAAGCCAAACAGTAACAATTTAATGTTGTAAACTGTGCACAACGGAATACAGACAACAACAAGTTTGGAACTTGTTGGGTGATGTGTGGGCAGGCTTGAGGATAGGAGACGCCCGTCCAGAACCGAGCCGGATCCCACACGGCCCTCACCGCCAACGGATCTGAAGAACACCGGAGCCGCCAAGTCCTGAGTCCCCAGGTGGTCACCGTCTCCAGCTGTCAGACCTGGCACTGCTGGCAGAGAACAGAAACAGCACAGGTGAGTGTGAGTACGCACACTCAGTAATCCCACAGTCTGTGTTCTTTTGGGAGGGAGCACCTCCACCTCCAGTCACACACTCGTGCAGCTCCTGTCTAACCACTTATCTGGTTGGGGTGTGAAGCGAAGCCGTCGCTGATCACACCAAACGCCAATCCCTCAGATAAGGCACACCACAGGAAAACGGCTGCAAAGAAGTTCAGACTCTAAGTCAGAGTTAAGTGTAGCAGAGAAATTACCTCCAAGGTAGCTGATTTCTCGACGGGGAGGTGGAGCTGCAGTCCGGCCTTTAAGGTGGTGGTGATGTGGATGAGTGACAGCTGGTGCTGATGACGAGTGACAGCTGTCACTCCCGGTTGCTATGACGCCCTCTCATACTTGAAGCCCGCACTTCAAGCAGGGCGCCATCTGGTGGTGGTGGGCCAGCAGTACCTCCTCTTCAGCGGCCCACACAACAAAACTAAATGCTTTTTCATCCCAAGTGAAATATTGAACCCAGAACATTTTACAAATATGTAGGCCCCAGGTTCAAAAATATTGATTTTCTCCTTTAAGTACAGTGTTCTGTTAAGTACAGCTTCTGGAAACCATCCTGGTGATGTCATGTGTGACAGTGTTACACAAGAAGTATGTCCAATATTGGTCCTGCGGCATAACAATTTTACCATTTGATTATGGAATACAAATGGACTGTATTCATATCGCACTTTTCCATTTACATCAGAAGTTCAGAGCACTTTACAGTAATGCCTCGCATTCATGTATTCACACACCGATGTCAGGGTGCTGCCATGCAAGGTGCTCACTACACACTGGGAGCAACTCTGGGATTAAGGTGTTTGCCCAAGAGCTCTTAGTGATTTTCTGGCCATACGGGAGTTTGAACCAAAGCTCCTCTGGTTTCAAGCCTACTGCTTAACCACTCGACCATCACCTCCCAAAGATTCCTCCAGAAGATTAAATGCTGTGAGTAATTAACATGTTTTGAATATATCATTCAGGCACTTTATACAACTTCCATTAAATTGAGTTGAAATTGCTCTTGAAAATAAGCAGTTATGTCACAAATATGACAAGAAATTCCATTATAGGCATTTTCTCAACTGTAGATTACAACAACACTGCAAAAAGAGTTCTTACAACTTCCCGTGTTCATGCATATCTTGACAGGAGGCTGACATGATGTTCAGTACAGATCAGCCCAACTCGTGAAAGTTTGCTTAAAGGCTTGCCAGTTAAGAACATGTTCAAACTTTTCTGGTGCTCGGTCAGATTTGCATCCAATTTTCACACCAAGCAGAGAAAGAATCGCTTGGAAATATCAGGAGTTGAGGATCGAGGGTGTGCAAAGCCTTTCCTGTACAATCCCATATGATCACCACCATGGTCAAGGTGTGTGGGAGGCCACTGAGCTACGGGGGGGGGGGGGGGGGGGGGGGGGTTTCCTGACTTTGCAGAGTGATGTGCCTGCTTTGGAGGATTGGGCACCAAGCAGCTCTGAGGTGGTCAGAGGAAGTACACTCTGTTGTAGCTCAGCACGTTGCAGCACAGAATGACGCCAAACTCCGGCAGGTGTATGAGCAGCTTAAAATGTTGTTTCTTGACAACAGTGCCATCCACAGGAAAAACAAACATGGGTCAGATTATTGTCCTCCAAAGAGGAGAACTCTTTATTCACAAGACTAATGTTTATTAGTCTTGTGTTTATTAGTCTTGAACTCTTTATTCACAATAGTAATGACATGAGGAAACAACAATTAAGGAATGAATTTAAGGTTAAACAAAGAGCCTGTAAAAGAAAACATGAGAGGGGGCAGGCATTAAAAATAGAGCATTTGCAATCAAATAATCCTCACTTGTTTTGGAACTTGATAAATAAGTTGGGCCCGAAAAGGGTTAAACCTATCCTGATGGAAGTGGTGTTGGAAAATGGATCCTCTCTCTTTTCTGTGGACTGTGCTTTGAAAAAATGGGAAAAAGATTTTTGTTCTTTATTTGCTCAAAGTAACTGCCTTCCAGAGTGGAATAATTATTTTCTTGCAAAGAGAGTTGAAGAAAAAAATGTTATGGAAATTAATATGCAGCAAGCGTCTTATTTCCCCAACCCGTACTTAAATGCTAGCATCTCTCAGGAGGAGGTAAAAAGGGTGATTGATACACTTAAACTAAGAAAAGCTACAGGTATTGATAATTTATCTAATGACTTACTTAAAGTGCCCTGTTTATTCCCAATTTTGTGTAAATTTTTTCCATGTGTTTTGAGTACAGCTTAGTTCCTTCTGAATGGTATAAATCCATTATTAAACCAATTCCAAAGTCCCCATATAATGATCCTAGAGTTCCTTTGAACTATAGAGGAATAGGTCTTGTTGTGAAAGTGTAGGAACACGGACCCACAACAGGGGACGCAAATGAACGGACAATGGAGGAGTCAAATAACACTGTTTTTACTGTTGTGAAACAGGCACAACAAATACAACCGATTACAATATGGAGATTGAGCTTAATTACAACGGTGTCGTGTGGGCAGGCTCGACGATAGGAGACGTCTGTCCAAGTCGAACCGGAACCAACCCGATTTCCTCTGCCACCGAACCCCGGGAATACTGGAGCCGCCAAGTCCCGAATTCCCAGGTGGCCACTGCCTCCGCTCGTCGGATCCGGTACTGCTGGCAGGAAACAGAAACAGTCAGGTGTGGATGCGGCTGCACCCAGCAACACGGAGGGTGGAGAGTCCACCTCCACCTCTCGTCAACAACAATCAAGAAATGTAGGAAGGTGAGTACTTATCCAAATTCTGTCTGGTAGTCAGCTGTCCTACAGATAATCAACAAGAATACACTTAAAGTCACACGTATGTGTAGGCTGAGATTGTTACCTCTTTGGTAAGGCGATATCTCGGCAAATGAGGTGGAGATGCCGTCCTGCTGATATACCTCCTTATTGATTGGGATCAGCTGTCTCCAGTGATGGGTGACAGCTGTCATCCTGGCTGCTCCTGTAAGGCGGCAGCGCCCTCCGGTGCCTGGAGCCCGCACTCCAGGCAGGGCGCCCTCTAGTGGTGGTGGGCCAGCAGTACCTCCTCTTCAGCGGCCCACACAACAGGACCCCCCCCCCCTCAACGGGCGCCTCCTGGCGCACGACCGGGTTTGTCAGGGTGGCGACGGTAGAAGTCGGCCAGGAGGGCCGGGTCCAGGATGAAGCCCTTCTTCACCCAGGAGCGTTCTTCGGGGCCGTACCCCTCCCAGTCCACCAGATACTGAAAACCCCAGCCCATCCGTCGGACGTCGAGGAGCCGGCGCACGGTCCAAGCCGGCTCACCGTCGATGATCCGGGCAGGAGGTGGCGCCGGACCCGGAGTGCAGAGGGGTGAGGTGTGATGAGGTTTAATCCTAGAGACGTGGAATACTGGATGAATCCGCAGTGAGGCCGGAAGCTGGAGCCTCACTGCGGCGGGATTGATGACCTTGAGTATCTTGTACGGACCGATGTATCGTTCTTGCAGTTTTGGGGAGTCCACTTGAAGGGGAATGTCCTTGGTGGACAACCACACTTCCTGCCCAGGACGATACGTGGGAGCCGGGGCCCGCCGCCGGTCTGCATGGTTCTTCGCCCTCGTCCTGGCCCTTAACAAAGCAGAACGGGCGGCACGCCACACCCGACAGCACTTCCGTAGGTGGGCCTGGACCGAGGGCACACCGACCTCCCCCTCAACCACCGGAAACAACGCACACAAGCACACCTCGAAAGGGGAGAGGCCGGTGGCTGATGACACTTGACTGTTGTGGGCGTACTCGATCCAGGCCAGGTGGGTACTCCAGGCCGTCGGGTGTGCGGCTGTCACACAGCGTAGGGTCTGCTCCATCTCCTGGTTGGCCCGTTCTGCTTGTCCGTTGGTCTGGGGGTGATACCCGGACGAGAGACTGACCGTGGCCCCCAGTTCCCGGCAAAAGCTCCTCCAAACATGCGAGGAGAACTGGGGACCGCGATCGGAGACGATGTCTGATGGTATCCCATGCAGACGGACGACGTGGTGGACTAGGAGGTCCGCTGTCTCCTGGGCCGTTGGTAGCTTCGGGAGGGCCACGAAGTGGGCCGCCTTGGAGAATCGGTCCACTATCGCCTCCAGGGACGCCCACCAGAAGCGCTGCCGGACGACTGCCACGGTTCTTCGCACCCCAGGATGACAGGAGAGCTTAGAACCGTGACAGAAGTCCAGAACTGCAGCCCTGGCTTCTGGTGGGACGTAGAGTTTGTTCTTCGGTCCGGTTCCGGGGTCCGGGTCTCGTGTCAGGGCCTCCCGGACGGTCTTCTCCACGTCCCAGGTGAGGGCGGCCACAATAGCGGACTCCGGGATGATGGGATCCGGGGGATCCGACGACTCCGTTTTGACCTCATCTTCATGTACCCGGGACAAAGCATCCGATCTTTGATTTTTGGTCCCGGGACGGTAGGTGATCCGGAAGTCAAAACGGCCGAAGAACAGTGACCAGCGGGCTTGCCTGGGATTCAGCCGCTTGGCGGTCCTGATATACTCCAGGTTCCGGTGGTCAGTGAAAACCGTGAATGGCACGGACGTTCCCTCCAACAGATGTCTCCACTCCTCAAGAGCCTCTTTCACCGCAAGGAGTTCTCGATTGCCGACGTCATAGTTCCGTTCGGCTGGGGTCAACCTGCGGGAAAAATAGGCACACGGGTGAAGGACCTTATCGGTCTTCCCGCTCTGGGACAGCACGGCTCCTATCCCTGAGTCCGAGGCGTCCACTTCAACCACTAACTGGCGACTAGGATCGGGCTGCACCAGAACAGGTGCAGACGAGAAGCGCTGTTTCAACTCCTTGAACGCGGAATCGCACCGATCCAACCAGGTGAAGGGGACTTTTGGTGAGGTCAGGGCTGTCAGGGGGCTAACTACCTGACTGTAGCCCTTAATGAACCTCCTGTAGAAATTAGCAAAGCCGAGGAACTGTTGCAACTTCCTACGGCTTGTGGGTTGGGGCCAGTCTCTCACCGCCGCAACCTTGGCCGGATCAGGAGCGACGGAGTTGGAGGAGATAATGAACCCCAAGAAGGACAAAGACGTGCGGTGGAACTCACACTTCTCGCCCTTCACAAACAGCCGGTTCTCCAACAACCGCTGCAGGACCTGACGTACATGCTGGACATGGGTCTCAGGGTCCGGAGAAAAGATGAGTATGTCGTCTAGATATACGAAGACGAACCGGTGCAGGAAATCCCGCAAGACATCGTTAACCAACGCTTGGAAAGTCGCGGGAGCGTTTGTGAGACCGAACGGCATGACCAGGTACTCAAAGTGACCTAAGGGGGTGTTAAATGCCGTCTTCCACTCGTCTCCCTTCCGGATCCGAACCAGGTGGTACGCATTTCTAAGATCGAGCTTGGTGAAAATCTGGGCTCCATGCAGGGGTGTGAACATTGAATCCAACAGGGGCAACGGGTATCGGTTGCGAACCGTGATCTCGTTCAACCCCCTATAATCAATGCATGGACGAAGTCCGCCGTCTTTTTTACCCACAAAAAAGAAACCTGCACCCATCGGGGAGGTGGAATTCCGGATCAACCCGGCAGCTAACGAGTCCCGGATGTAGGTCTCCATTGATTCGCGCTCAGGCCGTGAGAGGTTGTACAGCCTACTGGACGGGAACTCACTGCCCGGAACCAAATCAATGGCACAATCATACGGACGGTGGGGGGGAAGAGTGAGAGCCAGATCCTTGCTGAACACGTCAACAAGGTCATGGTACTCCACCGGCACCGTCCCCAGACTGGGCGGGACTCTGACCTCCTCCTTAGCTTGGGAGCCGGGAGGAACCGAGGAACCTAGACACACCCGATGGCAGGTCTCGCTCCACTGCACCACTACCCCGGACGGCCAATCAATCCGGGGATTGTGCTTCAACATCCAAATCCTAAAACCACACGGGAGGTGGCCTGGGTCACAAAAAACTCGATCACCTCCCGGTGATTTCCTGACACCACCAGAGTTACAGGAGGTGTCTTATGCGTGATCGGAGGGAGTAGGGAGCCATCTAGCGCCCGAACCTGAACAGGTGAGGTAAGCGCCACCAGAGGGAGCCCTATCTCCCTGGCCCATCTGCTGTCCAACAGATTCCCTTCAGAGCCCGTGTCCACCAGTGCTGGGGCCTTCAGGGTTGAGTCCTCATAAAGGATCGTGACTGGGAGTCGTGTGGCAATGTGGGTGTGTCCCACGTGAATGTCTCGGCCCACCCTTAGCCCAGTCTCTAGGGGCGGGCGTTGGAGTTTTAACCGCTCGGGGCAGTCTCTCACATGGTGCTCTATGGCACCACAAACAAAACAAGCTCCGTGGGCCCGTCTCCTCTGTGCATCCGGTGCCCTAAATGTTGCCCTACTCGTGTCCATAGCTTCGTCAGTAGGGGGAGCTGTGGTCCCACGGAGCGCACGGGCCGTGGAGCGTGGGGAGGGCGGAGCGCGGTCGGAACCGGAAGGGAGAGGGACGGCGCGTGCCCGGCCACGCCCTTCGTCTCGTTCCCGCCGACGTTCTTCTAACCGGTTGTCTAACCGTATGACGAGATCGATGAGCCCATCTAAATCCCGCGGTTCGTCCTTAGCCACCAGATGCTCCTTAAGAACAAATGACAGTCCGTTTACGAAGGCGGCACGGAGCGCAGTGCTATTCCAGCCGGACCTCGCAGCCGCGATGCGGAAGTCGACTGCATAGGCAGCTGCGCTCCGACGCCCCTGTCTCATTGACAGTAGCACGGTTGAAGCGGTTTCGCCTCTATTAGGGTGATCGAACACGGTTCTGAGCTCCCTCACAAACCCATCATATGTCAGAAGGAGCCGTGAATTCTGCTCCCAGAGCGCTGTAGCCCAAGCGCGTGCCTCACCGCGAAGCAGGTTTATTACATAAGCTACCTTGCTAGCATCGGTCGCGTACATGACTGGACGCTGTGCGAAGACGAGCGAGCACTGCATAAGAAAATCTGCGCACGTCTCCACACAGCCTCCGTACGGCTCTGGGGGGCTTATGTAAGCTTCAGTGGAAGGTGGGGGGGGTCGTTGGACGACCAGTGGAACATCGCTGTTACGCACAGTGTCGACGGGAGGGACACAACAAGTCTTTTAAGTTGTGTTTACAAGCTCTACTCCAGTATTCTTAATAGACGATTATATAGTTATCTGGAGACATTTGATTTGTTAGTTGACGAGCAGAATGGTTTTCGAAAGAATAGAGCCTGTATTGACCACATATTCTCTCTGTCCACTCTAGTTCAAGTGAGAATACAAGAGAGTAAACCAACTTTCTCATGTTTTATAGACTTTCAGAAAGCATTTGAATGCATTAATCATGATTTTCTTAGTTTCAAACTGTTAAATACTGGTATAGATGGCAAATTTTATAACGCCTTGAAAGTAATTTACCACCACCATGCAACACCAGTTGCATGTGTGCAGATCAATGACTATAGAATCGGCTGGTTTTCAACTCAGTCAGGTGTTAAGCAGGGGGACGTACTGTCACCAACACTGTTTGCAATTTATATTAATGATTTGATAATGGAAATTAAGCAAGCAGATCTTGGTGTCAGACTGGGTGATCTTACAGTTGGCACTCTTGTCTGTGCAGATGACCTAGTCCTCTTGGCAGAGACTGTAGACGATCTTCAAAAACAGCTGGATATAGTTCATGACTGGTGCAACAGATGGAGATTAAAGATAAATGAAGATAAAATGCAGATTATGCATTTTAGGAAGAAGGGTGAACTTCAGTCTGATTTTAATTTTTTTTTTGGTTCAGTACCCTTGTCATATACTGAGCATTATAAATATCTAGGACTTACTCTTGATGCCCATCTTACCTTTGAAAAAGGAATAAAAACTCTATCAGACTCTGCAAGCAGAGCTCTGGGAGCCATTCTTAACAAGGTCAAGCTGTGTAGGGATCTTGGGTACAATGCGTATACACAGTTGTATAATTCCTGTGTTTGTCCAATTTTAGACTACTGTGCAGGGGTTTGGGGGTACTGTAATCTAACAAAATGTATTACACTTCAAAACAGGGCTATGTGCTGCTTTCGTGGTGTACACAAAATGGCCCCTAAGCTCGTTGGGGTTTTACATAATTATTGTATGGCCTTGCCTTACAATATAAAGCGCCTTGGGGCAACTGTTTGTTGTGATTTGGCGCTATATAAAAAACTGATTGATTGATTAAGCTCGCTGTATGTAGTGATATGGGATGGGAACCATGTGAAGTGCGGATTAAGGGTGACATGGTGCGACTTTGGAATAGGTTTATTAATATGTCCGACAGCAGACTTGTCAAACAAATATTTCTGTGGGACCTATCAAAAAACTGTCGTTGGGCAAAGGAACTTTGATGAAGTAGGTCTTCAATATATTTATAGAAATAAGTTGTTCTGTAATGTTAAACAGATTAAGGAAAATGTTGTTTGAAAATTATAAACAGAAGTGGGCAGAAGAAGTTCTGCACAAACCCAAATTAAGAGTGTACAGTTTGATAAAGTCGGCCTACCAACCAGAGCCATATGTCACCCTTAACCTAACTAAAGCACAGAGATCTGTTTGTGCCCAGTTGAGATGTGGTATTCTGCCTTTGGTGGTTGAAACGGGACGTTTCCATTCGATCCCTGAAGAGAATAGGAAGTCACCTCTGTGACCTGGGAGAGGTGGAAAACGAAATGCATTTTTTGTTCTACTGTCCTTTCTACCATAATTTGAGGCATTCGTTTTTTCTTAAAATGACCACTGAATGTTCTGATTTATTTTATATGACAGATGAATGTAGACTTGCATATCTGTTTAACAAAAAGGTTTTCCATATGGCTCAATTTATGTTGGATGCCTATCTGCTCCGCAGGGGCGCACTTTATGTTTGATTATGAAGCTATGACTGCACACTGAAACTGATTGATAATGAAGTATGTTTTGAGTATTGTAAACTGTAAATGTCGGTTCTAGATTGGTGGATGTGTTGTGGCATCCCTCTGTTTATTGTTCTGTATTTTCTATGGTGTGTCTTATAAGCCCATGAGACACTGTAAATGTGTATTTTCCATATTTAGCTAACAGACTTGTTTTAAAATAGACTCTGCAATGAATATGTACTGTATTGTCATACTCCAAATAATATTATGTCAAAGGTGCATTATGAAGGTTTTAACATTTGTTATTCAATTTTTCATGCCTAGGTGTGATCATGTTGTAATCTCATCTAAAAATGAGTGGCTATACTAAAATCCGAAATGCAGCCTAATAATTACGAAATGGTGGTAAAATGTCACAAAATGGTGCAGAGTGACCCAGACTGACTCCGAATATGATTAAATATGATTCAATTAATTACTTTTATTTAATTATTTTTAAGCAAAATGGAGCAAATTGGGGACTGATAATAATGAAACGGGGTAAAACGTAGTGAAATGGAGCAGACTGACTCCAAATATGAATCAATTAAGTACTTAAATTTTTTTAGTGAAATGGGGCAAATTGGGGACTGATAATAACGAAATGGGGGTAAAACGTAATGAAATGGAGCAGACTGACCCATTGATTGAAGTTTCATCTCTTGAACGCCAGATGGCGCACGTGGCACTAATACATGTACTGAGCACATCTCAAAAAACAAATGCCAAACAATTAAAGTAGATATTTGGAGTCAGTCTGGCTCACTATTGCTCCATTTCTTTACATTTTACCCCCAGTTCGAGATTATCAATCCCCATTTCGCTCCATTTCATTCATTTCATATTTTAGTATGGCCCAAAAATGAGCCATTGGCCAACTTTCTCAGTTGCCTATAACAGCCTGTATATTGTTGTTACTGAAAAGGAATCAGATTGTATTTCTTGGGAAAATCCATTTGCTTATATAGAGGGAGACATTAAGGACTATGTCAAAAAATTGGTTATACATAGCTATTACATAGTAATACGAAGTATTATTATACGGCTACGACAGTACGCGTGCTCTGATAGGGTGATTTCCATGACAGTCGGTCCAGATCGTGTATCAGATTTGTGACTTCGTTTACAATTTTCATATAAAACAATAAAACAAAAAGCAAATAAAAAAAATTATGAGTGATCGAAGAGAACCATTCTCTGAGCGAATTTTATTACACTTACAAGTTGGAATTGGAGGAATTAGCAAACGAGCTCGAAGTGGACATGCAAAACGAAAACCAACAAGATGAAAACACAGCTCCAAACCGCCATATAATAAACAAATTATTAACCTCACTTGCTCAGTGTGTACGGGAATATCAGACCTCGTACTGTCCGTACTGTCAAGACCTCAGTCTGATTCTTTCTTGTACAGATCTCGCGCTCAGTTAATAATCATTTAATCCGTTTCCATTCTATTGATCACGTGACCTTTGACCATGGGTTACCCTGAAAGACCAAATTCAGGGTCAAAGCTGTTGGGCTCAAATAGCTTGGGACTGATATGGATTAATCATGGTGGACTTGTGTGATAGTCAAGGATACAGTGGTTCAGTTTTGGGGCAGAACTGACCAAATGTCAAGGCAACACAGCACCAAATATCACTGAATCATTAAGAATTAATTTGCTGTCATTTGTGTCAAATGTGTAAGGCAATGGTGTGCTTTCTGAGTGCCTCTTATAGATAATCACTGCATGTTTAAGTTAAAGATGTTTAACTAAAAGATAAAGGAAGCCATTCATTCAAAATGTAGACAAAACTTCACAGATGATCAAAATGATAAAGGTCATGCTTTTATCTTTTTAATGGTAGGTTTGGGTTCATTCATGCTTACTTTTGAGGTCCTCTCCAGAGTATCCCAGGTTGACTTTCCCCCGTGTCACCTCAGCAACCAGGTTTTGCTCATTAATTGATTGGTTGAACCTGCAAAAGTCCAAATGAACGGTCCAATGGCAACTATAAGCTTTAGCTGAGACACACAATGTTCTCATGAAGCTGCTGTATTCCAGGAACTGCTGTTTGCTTTCATCATAAAAAGGTTTAACAGATAAAAAAAAAAAAGGATATTATTTTTGCCTGAAGTTCATATGAATCTTCACACCATCGGGCTGTGTGTCTTCTTTTACAGATTACTGTCGCTTCCTCTGACAGCCAATAAATCACGTTCATTTAATATGCCAGACCTTAAAAGCTGTTTCAGGAATAGTCTCTTAAAACAAAAGGTGCCTGAAGAAAGTTCGTTTCAAATCTTACCTTATTGCATCCTGATGTCTTGATTCTGAAAGACAAAAAAATGAATAATGAGGCATAAAGATGACCTAACTATTGCGAATGGTCAGCTTTCTAACGTTATTATTGTCAGTGCATTGACTGCAAAACCATTTGGTTTCCTCACTGCATCTGCAGCACTATGGAAACTGTAAATGTCTCTGTGTTTATTAGTTTGGGGTTCTGCACAAACATCACAGCCTCCAGTCAGTATACAATTCAACAGTGAACGCTGGAGCTGAGAGTTAATGAGGTCTGAAGCTTTATGTTCGTCTTTGCTAAGCGTCCTTGTGGCCACAATGGAAACACAATAACATAACAACATAACAATCCTATAGCAGAACTGCAAAGACAGTTCCCCCCCACATACAGAGGACTGCTTCAAGACAGAAGGGGAGGAGAGAAAAGGAGATTGATCAGCTGGTGCAAAGGTGTCAACAACTCCGCAAGAACTGGAGGAAGGCAACAGTGACAGAGAAAGTGGGCCTTAAAGCCTTGTGGAAGGATGTCAGGCAAAGACTACCCAGGTCTCACAGAGCTGAACACATCCACAAGCACATCAAATGGAAACAAAAAGAACGATCTAGCTTCTTCAAGGATCCCTTCAAGCATGCCAGGCAACTGCTCGAGGAGAAGACAAGTGAGAAGCTTGAAACCACCAGGGAGCAACTGGAACAGCATGTCAAAAGGTAATACAGAGACCCAAGAAGGAACGTACCATTAGGAACACCAGGGTACGTGCTCAGTCCTGCATCGCAGACAGCTACATTCAGCACCATTACCCACAAGCTCAGTGAAGTCAAGTAAGTCATGGAGAAGACAAGGTCCTCATCAGCACCAGGCCCCAACAGAATTACCTACAAGATCTATAAGAACTGCCCTAAGATATGAGAACTGCTTTGGTACCTAATGAGAACTGTCTGGAAAAAGCAACTCATTCCATCTGAGTGGCAAAGAGCAGTAGCAGTCTTCATCCACAAAGAAGCGAATTCCAAAGATATCGGCCATTTCAGAAGCATTGCCTCACTGAATGTAAAAGGAAAAATCTTCTTCTCAATGCTAGCCAGAAGGATGACCAGCTACCGACAAGAGAAAGGTTACACTGACACAAACTGCCAGAAGACGGGAATCCCTAAACGTCATTTGGCTTGACCTCGCCAATGGTTATGGCTCTGTCCCACACCAGCTGACCAACCATGCAATGGAGTTCTTCCACATGCCCTCCTGCATCAAGAACCTGGTTACATCAATGATCTGAAGATGCGCTTTGACCTTTAGGATTTCACCACCGGATGGCAGCAGCTTGGTGGGAATCGCAATGGGATGTGCCATTTCTTCCATCCTATTTGTGGTGGCCTTTGAGATAATCCTCATCGGAGCAAGACAGATAGTTGGAGGGCTCAAACTACCACCTGGACAGAGACTACCCCCACTGCAGAGCTATATGGACGATGTCACCAGCCTCCTTCAGACAACAGCAGGAAAAGGATAAATGAGCAGCTGAAAAGGATAAATGACATAGTTGTGTGGTCTACCAAAGCAAGATCTGTGCTCCTCATTGAGCTCACCAATAAAGGAAGGTATTAAGGTGCCGGGAGGCTGGGTGAAAAAACCAGTAGAGGTTGGATGCAGAGGTTTTGTGGGGTTGTCAACCACATGCCTCCTGAGAGACGCAGGAGTGACCAGAGGTAAATTACAGAAGGCAACAAAGGAACTGGTAGAGCAGATGGAGAAAGGCAGCTTTCGGATCTGATTGAGGAGGAAGGATAAGAGCTGGGGGAAGAACACCTAATTCAGAAAACAGCTGCAGAGGGATAACATCTGTCAACTGCAGGAGGTGACATGAAGACATCCCTGTCACTGCTGCGCCACCAGGAGACGTTCCAGGATTAAAGGAGTGAAATGTTGAATGGTGGTTTCTGGCTCATGACCCTATGGCTGATCCAAAGGCACTGGAGGAGGTGCGACAGCAGCAATGCCCAGCAGATCCACCTACCTGTACACTTACGGTGCAGATGGCGCACACCCCAGGAAAGATATAAACTATTCCTTTAACAGGGTAAGAAATTGCCTTCATCATTCTACAACCCCATTTCCAATGAAGTTGGGACATTGTGTGAAATGTAAATAAAAACAGAATACAATGATTTGCAAATCCTTTTAAACATATATTCAACTGAATACACCACAAAGACAAGATATTTAATTTTCAACCTGATAAACTTTATTGTTTTTGTGCGAATATTTGCTCATTTTCAAATGGATACCTGCAACACATTTCAAAAAAGCTGGGACAGGGCAACAAAAGACTGGGAAAGTTGATGAATGCTCAAAGAACACCTAATTGGAACACTCCACAGGTGAACAGGTTAAATGACTGGGTATAAAAGGAGCATCCTCAAAAGGCACAGCCATTCACAGGCAAAGATGGAGCAAGGATCACCATTTTGTGAACAACTGTGTGAAAAAACAGTCCAACAGTTTAAGAATAATGTTTCTCAACGTTCAATTGCAAGGAATTTAGGGAAAGGAATTTAGGGATTCCATTATCTACAGTCCATAATATAATAAGAAGATTCAGAGAATCTGGAGAACTTTCTACACATAAGCGGCAAGGACGAAAACCAACATTGAATGCACGTGACCTTCGATACCGCAGGCGGCAATGCATTAAAAACTGACATCATTGTGTAAAGGGTCTTACCGCATGTGCTCAGGAACACTTCAGAAAGCCACTGTCAGTTAACACAGTTCGTCACTACAAGTGCAAGTTAAAACTTTACCATGCAAAGCAAAAGCCATACATCAACAACATCCAGAAACGCCGCCGCCTTCTCTGGGCCCATGCTCATTTGAAATAGACAGACGCAATGTGGAAAAGTGTGCTGTGGTCTGATGAGTCCACATTTCAAATTGTTTTTGGAAATCATGGACGTCATGTCCTCCGGACAAAAGAGGAAAAAGACCATCCAGATTGTTACCAGCACAAAGTTCAAAAGCCAGCATCTGTGATGGTATGGGGTGTGTGTTAGTGCCCATGTCCATGGCATGGGCAACTTACACATCTGTGATGGCACCATCAGTGCTGAAACGTACATCCAGGTTTTGGAGCAACACATGCTCCCATCCAAGCAACGTCTTTTTCAGGGACGTCCCTGCTTATTTCAGCAGGACAATGCCAAGCCACATTCTGCACGTGTTACAACAATGTGGCTTTGTAGTAAAAGAGTGCAGGTACTAGACTGGCCTGCCTGCAGTCCAGACCTGTCGCCCACTGAAAATGTGTGGTGCATTATGAAGTGCAAAATACGACAACGGGGACCCCGGACTGTTGAACAACTAAAGTCGTATATCAAGCAAGAATGGGAAAGAATTCCACCTACAAAGCTTCAACAATTAGTGTCCTCAGTTCCCAAATGCTTATTGAGTGTTGTTAGAAGGAAAGGTGATATAACACAGTGGTAAACATACCACTGTCCCAGCTTTTTGCACAAGTTGCAGCATCCAGTAAACCATGGCTCTGCTCCAGTTCCTGGATGGCAACAACCCAGGCAGACCAGTCAGTCCCCACCTCTTGAAAATAAACATTGATATTCTGCAGCCAAGTGAAAGGGGAGCACCCCCTTTGCTTTCTCCAGCCACTGGGGTCCTCAACACCCAGGCACCTGTGAGGTGGATCATGCACAGAGACTGGGAATCAAACACATATCAGCAGCTCCATATCCACTAAGCTATACCGAGCTGATACCTAAAACCTCCTATTTTACATTTTTATTCATTTTTTTGAACCATGGTCCTTGATTTAGTCAAACTCTTATTTTCAGTGTGACACTTCTGGATATGTTCGGTCCACACAATCATGATGTTTCTCACGTGAGTCATGAAGCTCTTCTTTGACATCACATTGTGTTGTCGTGTTGAGAGAAGTGATCTAATAGGTGCCCTCAAACACTCTGAGTTGAATGACAGCAGGTATTAAAGTACATACATATAAGCATTTTATGCAAGTGTGGGGAGTGCAACACACGCGCACACATGCAAGACACATATATGCACCACGTGTGCGGCTTTTGCAGCTCCACAGTCATGGAGCACTTAGACAAATTTCAGATCCAGCTCGACAGTGATTGTCTGCTGGCTATTTTCATGATGTGCGAATGGCCACACATTTTCTAAGTGCCAAAGGAGCGGTGTTAGATGTTCGTGTGTGTCAGCTGGAATTTGGCGGACAGCTGCCGCGAGAGGCTTTAATGGGCTCTCACAGCGCACACTCTGTCTTTCAGCTGCCGGTGTGCGCAAATAGTTGTAGCAACAGGTGTATAAGGCCTTGGAGGCAGCTACGATTTTATGTTTTACATATGATTCCTGCTTCATGTGCACTTCATGCGCAGTTCGACCAAATTCACACTATGTATGAAGGGGCCCTTACAGTCAGAAACATGACTGTGGGGCTTTTCTGTATGGAGTTAAATTTGTCTCATTAATACATGCAGATGCAGAGGGTGATCAACACAATATTCTTGATTTGCACACATATTTCTGCAGCTGCTGTTTCCTGAGAAGTGCAACTTTCCGCTGTCGTGTACTGTTCCACCTTTGTCAAATAAAAAAATAAATAAATCAAAACTGCATGCCCTTGGTGGAGGCAAGAATGGGGAGGTGCCGAGTCAAACCACAAACTGCCTATCTTCTTCATTACATTTTAATCAGTTTCTCTGGAGGAAGACATTGGATAAGATGAGAGTTTTTCACCAAAAGCAATTTTAAGGAAAGTGCCTACTTGCATGTCTCCTTTTCCTGTAAGAAAAGTAGATGTAGGTGGCGGGCAGGAGGAGCAGGAGGAGCAGGAGAAGAGCAGAGAGTGTGGCTGTCGCTGCCAGTAGAGCTGTGCAGTCATTCTCTTTCTCCAGAACCTCTGCAACTGAGCACAACACCAGACACACATCAGTGCTCAAATGTAAAAAAAACAAACAAACAAAAAAAAAAACTATGTTCATTTTCAGATTTAAAATGTAGAATATGATGGTGCTGCTCTGAAGGATTCTGAGAAAAGTAAGTACAAACTTGAGTGAGTGCAGACCCTGAGGGTAACAGCAGCACAGCATCTGTATTTCATTAATACAGACTCCACCTGAACCTCACACAGGACTTTCCACTTGCTTCAATTAGAAAAACTAAACAAAAATAATGTTAATGCCAGTGTGACTCAGTGGCCTGGCACACCCTCTATCCTCTCAGAGAGAGAGAGAAGAGAAGAGGAAAACTGGAACATGAAATACACAAAAACACATTTCAGTAACAACAAAGATTCCCAAAACTCTAACACCTGCTGATCAGATCCTTGCTTCTTCAAGGGTACCTTTTACTTGGAACTTCAAGTTATATGCAATGACAAGAAACCTGTATTAATGACTTTACTTCAGTGAAAGAATATCCTTTTTTTCTGGGATTAAGCCTTGAGATACATGCCAAAAAGTCAAAAAAACGGCCCATCATTCAGAACAGAAAATTTAGGTCTGATTGTTTCTGGAGGAGGACTGAATTGTGATGATGCCACGCCTCCTGTAAAATTTTCATATCTATAGGTTGAATAAAGTTTGAGCAATGCAGTCAAACACACACATTAGAAAAAAAAATCTCTTCTCATGAGGGGGAAATGAAGACTTTAAAAAATAAATAAATAAACATGTTTAAGTGTTACAAACAGAGATGCAGTAAATTTAGGACCAAGGAAAGCACAAAAAGCACTTGTAAAATTGAATATATTCATGATGCTGACTTTTCTTGGCCCAATATTATGTGTTGCTGACATTTTTACCACCGCCAATGAAGTTGAACAGAGGTTGTTTGTCTGTTTGTTTATCTGTGAACAGTCTGTAATCCACAATTTTTCATATATCCTTATGAATTTTTTACAGAGGATTCATATCCTGATAGGCAAGAACTGATTCAATTTTCAAAGCCATGGGTCAAAGTAAGGAAAAATCTTGGAAAACTGGAAAAATCCCTATCTTTAACATGGACCAACTTTTCAAAATTCATAACTCTGTCAAAAAAGCTTGAATTTATTTCATATTTGACAGCATTGTGCAGGGTGGCATCCTTATCGACTGACAAAGTTTGATCCAAATCTGATCCAGATTACAGATTTTGTGGCAATTTAAATTTAACATTGAAAACCCCACTTAAAGTATATTTTACATTATATCTTGCCCCAATCACTCATATTTGAAGGTGAGGTGCAGATGGGCACTCACTATGACCTGACAAAGTTTGATCTGTATCTGATCTGGATTGTGGATTTTGTGGCCATTTGAATTTAATATTGAAAAGTTGTACATTTTACATTATATCTCAATCAAAAGTGCCCCAGTCACTCTCATTTGTGACAATGAAGCGCAAACTGGCACTCTCAATGAATAGCCTATGTTTGATCCACATCTGATCAGTATTGCGGATAATTGATTTTAACATTGAAAAGCCCTTTTGATCTATATTTTGTATTATATTTTAGCTTGTGAAAAGCGACTTCTAACAGGACTTTGAACTTGAAAATATTTTCCAAGGTAAAAATTTGCACGGTGGTCTAGTATCTTGTGTGTCCTATCAACTGTTGCCATTTGCAATTTTTTGTATTCTGCATGCATTTGAAAAAGGGGAAATTAGCAGGACAAGTCAGTAAATGAGTCCACAATTTTTCCATATATAACTCCATAAATGGTGCTGCATATTCAGCTGTGTAATTTCAGGGTCTGATAGACACAGGTGAGGATCAGTGAACCTCCTATTTTAGGCAGTGTTAACATCTACTAATGTAATGTGGCTATAAATGGCCACAGTTCAATCCTACTTGCAATCATGTTTGAGAATCTGAGTAATCTTTCATATGCCACATTTCTGCCACAAAAACCTTGGTGTTACATGAAAATTGGTGTATTATGCATTTGAAATGTAATGTTATTTCTTCCTTAACATTGCAAGGTTAACAGTTTCACATTTTTTAAATTTCCTCTGTCTCGTGGTGCCTGTATGCTGTTCTTAGTTCGAACTGTGCATCAATCAGACTAGTAGTCTAAATGCTAATCACAGGGTCCTGGTGGCCTCTGAATGAAAGCCACGGTGGCTGCATAAGTTCCCTTATTGTGAACGCATGAAAGGGGGCACATTACCTAAAGTAGGATTTCCACTTTCACGAAAGTCAAGATCTATATAGCGTAGACCTCAATAAAACTGCACCATTACACCATCAGTGTATCATAGCAGTGTTGCAAGACACAGCCATGACTTCTAGACCTGGAATAATGTCAGCAAGAATCACTGTGAATTGTCACATCAATATGAAATATCACAAATACATAACGATCCCTGTTCGACATGCCACAAACAACATGTAAATATGTTGACAAGGCGACAACAAGATGTCACCACGATGCAGCCACAGCTTGTGTATTGCACAACAATATCCCCTATAAAAATAGGGTACTCAACACGTCTTCATCATTATGAAATCTGGACAATGATTATGGATAACAGATGCTTCTGCGGGCTGCAGTTGAAATGGAACAATCTCTGCTGTCACATATCTTGATCACATTCAGACAGTTGCTGGGCAGCGTCTAGTGGGCAGTGTGTTGTTTTGGGGATTTTGCTGGTTCTTGGCCATTTAGTTTCCTTGTGTAAAGCCAAGAATATTCAGCAAGATGCTGTCAGGAAACGGCTAAGACATCAACAGGGTGCACCAGCAATTCATCTTCATAATGTGACACAATGTTGGTATACACTGTGGAACATGACGATGCATTATGACTTAACACAATGTGTTGCCCAATGCCAAAAGTCATCAGCCCTCCTCACACAGAAGGTGTGTGTGTTTGGCATTTAGAGACGTGTACCATTCCGCACCCAACTTGCCACTGTCCACGACAAACACCTCACTATTTGACCCAAACGCGTCACACAACACCTCATAGTTGCTGGCACTTGCCAGCGTATGGTCAGTGTTTTGGACATGATGAAAACACTTGCCACTCAACTTCACTTATCCCACAGTTGCCCTTTACACACCACTAACTCACCATGCACACGCTACATGTGTGCAAACGTCGTCTGTGTGACAGGCTAGAAGGCACTAGATTGTTCAGAAACTCCAAGTGCATGATAAAATGGAAGAAAACAAAGGCACAGCTGATAAAACACTGGCCAGGAAGTAGCAGACAATGCGTTAGGTTAACACCACTGAACCTATGCACATGCAGGGGTCATCCAAGGAGCACACACTGGCAGTCAGCAGGATTGGTGGCAAGTGCAAGAGAGTGTGCAGCAATGTACCCTAATGTTGACATGCCTTCTAGTAGCTGTGAACTGGTCTTGAGTAGGGATGGGACAACTAGTCGTAATAGTCGACTATGACTAGCTAACATCCGACTAGTCGACTACTTTTTATTAGTTGACTAGTCAAAAGCCATTTATTAAGTTCATTTAACCTTTAAAAGAATACGAGGTCTGTCAGAAAAGTATCCGACCTTTTTATTTTTTTCAAAAATTTAAATCACGTGTGCTTGCATGAGCCAACCTTGAACCTTGGTAAGCATGTGTGAATTTTTTCACGCCTGTCGGTTGCGTCATTTGCTTGTAAGCAGCCTTGTGTGTGGATGGGTGGAGTCGTCTCTCGTAGTTTTTTCTTTGCAAGGAAATGGCGGAACGACTGGAGCAGCGCGACTGCATCAGATTTTGCCAGAAACTGGGCGACAGCCAGGTGGAAACTATTCGGATTATTCAGACGGCTTTCGGTGACGATCCTATGGGCATCACACAGATTAAGGAGCAGTACAACCGGTTTAAAGACAGCCGCACAACGGTGGAGAGCGCGCCACGCTCCGGTCGGCCATCAACAAGCTGAAATGACCGGATCATTTCCAAAGTGAACGCTGTGGTGATGTGGGACCGTCATGTGACTATCGAGAAATTGCGGAAGAGGTGGACATCAGCACTTTTTTGGCACATTTTGCCATGAAAAGAGTTGCGGTGAAATTCATCGGCACGAAGCTGATGGCGCAGCAGCAAAAGCACCACTGTGGTGAAGTCTCACAGGACATGTTGTGACATGCTCACCTCGTCCACAATTTCTCGGATAGTCACATGACTTAAAAGCCACCGAAAGCCGTCTGAATCTTCCGAATGGTGGATGAGGTGAACATGTTACAACATGTCCTATGAGACTTCAACACGGTGGCGCTTTTGCTGCGCATTCAGCTTCGTGCCCCAAGCCATTGGCATGAATTTCGCTGCAAACTCTTTTCATGGCGGCCGTCTTTACACCGGTTGTACCGCTCCTTAATCTGTGTGATTCCCATAGGATCGTCACCGAAAGCCGTCTGAATAATCGAATGGTTTCCACCTGGCTGTCGCCCAGTTTCAAGGTTGGCTCATGCAAGCACATGTGATTCAAATCCATCAGGTTTTTGAAAAAAATAAAAGGTGGGATACTTTTCTAACAGAACTTATAGACCTGCTGGAGCTGCCACCACTCCCTTCACTCAGTGACAAAAGTGTGTGAACCTCACCATGTGATTAGTCAGTTCAAATGGGTCATCTCTGCCTAGTCTTCATGCTAATTCAGTTTTTTGTATTTGTGATTTTGTACTGTTTGCTAAAATAAATGTTACATTTGAGTTTCACCATGAAGATTTGAAATTGGCTTAATTCATTCAATGTCAAATTTAGTCACCGACTAGTCAACAAGTCAATGACTAATGGTACCCGACTAGTTGAGTAGTCATTCCAACCCTAGTCTAGAGGTCTTGGTATTTACTTCAGGCATAAGTACTAAGTACATAAGTACTTGGAGAAAGTAAATACATCCCAATTCCAGTTGAAGTTGGATGTTGTGTAAAATGTAAATAAAAGCAGAATACAATGATTTGCAAATCCTCTTCAACCTATATCAATTGAATACACCACAAAGACAAGATATTTCATGTTCAAACTGATAAACTTTATTGTTTTGTGCAAATGTGCTTTTCAAAAAAGCTGGGACAGTGGTATGTTTACCACTGTGTTACATCACCTTTCCTTCTAACAACACTCAATAAGCGTTGGGAACTGAGGACACTAACTGTTGAAGCTTTGTAAGTGTAATTCTTTCCCATTCTTGCTTGATGTACGATTTCAGATGTTCAACAGTCCGGGGTCTCCGTTGTCATATTTTGCACTTCATAATGCGCCACACATTTTCAATGGGCGACAGGTCTGGACTACAGGCAGGCCAGTCTAGTACCCGCACTCTTTTACTACGAAGCCATGCTGTTGTAACATGTGCAGAAAGTGGCTCTGGCATTGTCTTGCTAAAATAAGCAGGGATGTCCCTGAAAAAAGACGTTGCTTGGATGGCAGCATGTGTTGCTCCAAACCTGGATGTACCTTTCAGCATTGATGGTGCCATCACAGATGTGTAAGTTGCCCATGCCATGGGCACTAACATACCCCCATACCATCACAGATGCTGGCTTTTGAACTTTGTGCTGGTAATAACCTGGATGGTCTTTTTCCTCTTTTGTCCGGAGGACATGATGTCCATGATTTCCAAAAACAATTTATGGACTCATCAGATCACAGCACACTTTTCCACTTTGCGTCTGTCCATTTCAAATGAGCTCAGGCCAGAGAAGGCAGCGGCATTTCTGGATGTGTTGATGTATGGCTTTCGCTTTGCATGGTAGAGTTTTAACTTGCACTTGTAGCGATGAACTGTGCTGACTGACAATGGCTTTCTGAAGTGTTCCTGAGCCCACGCGATAAGATCCTTTACACAATGATGTCAGTTTTTAATGCAGTGCCACCTGAGGAATCGAAGGTCACGGGCATTCAATGTTGGTTTTGGGCCTTGCCCCTTACGTGTACAAAGTTCTCCAGATTCTCTGGATCTTCTGATTATATTATGGACTGTAGATGATGGAATCCCTAAATTCTTTGCAATTAAATGTTGCTGGACTATTTTTTCATGCAGTTGATCACTAAGTGGTGATCCTCACCCCATCTTTGCTTGTGAACGGCTGAGACTTTTAGGGGTGCTCCTTTTATACCCAATCATGACACTCACCTGTTTCCAAACAGGTGTTCTTTGAGCATTCATCAACTCTCCCAGCCTTTTGTTGCCCTGTCCCAACTTTTTGAAATGTGTTGCAGGCATCCATTTCAAAATGAGCAAATATTTCCACAAAAACAACAAAGTTTATCAGTTTGAACATTAAATATCTTGTCTTTGTAGTATTTAATAGAATATAGGTTGAAGAGGATTTGCAACTCATTGTTTTCTGTTTTTATTACATTTTACACACGTCCCAACTTCATTGGACTTGGGGTTGTACTTGTCAACACAGAAACATTCTGAAGTTGTTTGATCAGTGACCTCAGCTTGTTTTTGGATGTTGTGTTTCATAAAAGCTTGCGTCTTACACTGTTTGGGCTCCTTGGGGAGGTCTGAAATCATTGTTTGACAGTTTTACAGTATTTATTACTTGGAGTTGTGACATCAGTTGAGATTATCCATCTAATTTCTATACTCGCTTACTCCAAATAAGGATCATGGGGTAGCTGGAGCCTATCCCAAGTTCAGATGAGGATACATTTTCCAAAACTATTTGTCACAGGACTAATATGTAAGGTGTGTACTCTTACCTACTGTCAGGTAGACTCGGCTGTACAGGAATGTGGAGAGGGAGGACACAGAAGTGCCACAATCCACATAAGAGCTCCGTGCTGCCTGCAGGGTGAATCTGCTGGTTCATAGTGTAGATGTTCTCTGTAGCTTCATAACTCACATTGTATTCACTGTCGTCACCTACACACCATCCCCCAGTGAGAGAATATCAGTATCAATATTTATATCAATATTTATATGCCAGTAGTGTGCAGTGTCTGACTGGATAGGGTTTTCTATAGAAAATACTACAAATAAAGCTGGATTTAAAGAGACAGTTCATCCATTAGCAAAGAAAAGTTCTTATTTTCCCCATGTTGACCTAAGAGTTAATAGGAAAAGCACAGTGTCTAGTGTTTCTGGGTGATTTGTCCACCTTAAGGGAATTTCTCAACCTGGACTCTATTTTTTATGCTTTTGGGTTCAACTTTTCACTCAGGTCAAAAACAGTATTAATCCTCTAGTACTGAGGTTAGAACATTAACATGGTCATGAGCTGCACAGCTATACAATGTCAAGGTACAAGACAAGGTAAAAACCTCAAAGAATAACCACTTGGTGTTGCCAACAAACGGTGAATGCATCATTAGAAGTCTTTGATACGGAGAGTCCCGTGGGTACGGCAAACAAGATGGCAGCTGGTTAGAAACCACTCTCCGACTTGTTATGGATTATTTTATGGTCCAGGCTTCTACCTAATGCCACTCTCCCTCTGCTGTGCTGTGTAAGAGCAGTTGTCTTCCTTTTTAATAAAATTAAGCTATTTAATCCGCAATGGCTCCATCGAAGCAACTTAAAGTTCAGGCCACGTGGCCACTCGCACCAGTCCTCCACATGAGGAAGGTGACGAAGCGCCCTTTCCTCCTAACTTGTCTAAGTTGTTTACTGAAGTTGTCAAAATGAGTAATACGCTGCAAAGTGTTGCTACTGATGTTTCTACAATAAAACAGACGACAACAGAACTGAATCTAACAGTGGTCGCGATGCAGGAGATGTTAATGGAGGCTGAGACGTGCATTTCCTGCCTGGAGGACACCTCGGAGCAGGTACACACTGCAGATGGTGAGAGGAGGAAACAGGTGGACGATATGTGGAACTGCATCCAGGCCCTCAAAAATCACAGTAAGAGGAAGAACGTGAGAGTTATTGGGTTGAAAGAGACGGTTGGTGCTGATGGGACACTACTGAGTTGTGTTTGAAAGATGTTGGTTGAGGGGCTTGGCATGCGTGACGATGCAGAGTTTGAGATTGAGCGTGCCCATCGTGCCCCCACCCCACTTCCAGATCCAAACCGACCCCCGAGGCCAGTGCTCATACGCTTCCTGAGGCAGTCAGGAGGGATAAGTTATTATGTCAGTTAAGGAGAAACGTGGGTTTGATTAGGGAGGATGCCGGTGTCTGGTGTTTCCTGATATGACTAAAGAGCTGGTGGAGAAAAGGAAGGCTTTCACAGCCGTGAAGTGAAAGCTACAGGAGCGCAACGTCACATACACCCTGGTGTTCCCGGCTACCACTGCGTGTGAAGTGGAAAGGGAAAAATGAAGCTTCAACTCGCCAAAGGCAGTGGAAAAATTTTTCAGCAATGATGATGAGCAGGAGGAGCGTGAGCAGCAGGGAGAGGGGATCGCTAATACAACTGGCTGACGTCATTGCAATAAGCCTGCAGGAGACACCTGGTGTTTGATTGTTGGAGAGGGGGCAGACCTCGTCACCTGTCATCCTGGAGGGAGAGAAGAGGAGCAGCGTCCTACGGACCTGATAAAGTTTTTTTTAGGTTTACCTTTTTTTCTAGGCTGCATTAGGCAGCTCTAGGGTAGATCTTTTAGTTGTTAAAACTGTTTGGATGGTTTACAACCCCTGGCAAAAATTATGGAATCACCGGCCTCAGAGGATGTTCATTCAGTTGTTTAATTTTGTAGAAAAAAGCAGATCACAGACATGACACAAAACTAAAGTCATTTCAAATGGCAACTTTCTGGCTTAAGAAACACTATAAGAAATCAAGAAAAAAAGATTGTGGCAGTCAGTAACGGTTACTTTTTTAGACCAAGCAGAGGAAAAAAAATATGGAATCACTCAATTCTGAGGAAAAAATTATGGAATCACCCTGTAATTTTCATCCCCCAAATTAACACCTGCATCAAATCAGATCTGCTCATTGACATTGACCCTATGCCATGACATTGACCCTATGTGTCTTTTTGCAAGGAATGTTTTTGCAGTTTTTGCTCTATGGCAAGATGCATTATCATCTTGAAAAATGATTTTCATCATTCCCAAACATCCTTTCAATTCTCCAAAATATCAACATAAACTTGTGCATTTATTGATGATGTAATGACAGCCATCTCCCCAGTGCCTTACCTGACATGCAGCCCCATATCATCAATGACTCTGGAAATTTACATGTTCTCTTCAGGCAGTCATCTTTATAAATCTCATTGGAAAGGCACCAAACATAAGTTCCAGCATCATCACCTTGCCCAATGCAGATCGAGATTCATCACTGAATATGACTTTCATCCAGTCATCCACAGTCCACAATTGCTTTTCCTTAGCCCACTGTAACCTTGTTTTTTTCTGTTTAGGTGTTAATGATGCCTTTCGTTTAGCTTTTCTGTATGTAAATCCCATTTCCTTTAGGCGGTTTCTTACAGTTCGTTCACATACGTTGACTCCAGTTTCCTCCCATTCGTTCCTCATTTGTTTTGTTGTACATTTTTCGATTTTGAGACATATTGCTTTAAGTTTTTTTGTCTTGACGCTTTGATGTATTCCTTGGTCTACCAGTATGTTTGCCTTTAACACCTTCCCATGTTGTTTGTATTTGGTCCAGAGTTTAGACACAGCTGACTGTGAACAACCAACATCTTTTGCAACATTGCGTGATGATTTACTCTCTTTTAAGAGTTGATAATCCTCTCCTTTGTTTCAATTGACATCTCTCATGTTGGAGCCATGATTCATGTCAGTCCACTTGGTGCAACAGCTCTCCAAGGTGTGTGCACTCCTTTTTAGATGCAGACTAACGAGCAGATCTGATATGATGCAGGTGTTAGTTTTGGGGATGAAAATTTACAGGGTGATTCCATAATTTTTTCCTCAGAATTGAGTGATTCCATATTTTTTTCCTCTGCTTGGTCTAAAAAAGTAACCGTTACTGATTGCCACAATCTTTTTTTTCTTGATTTCTTATAGTGTTCTTAAAGCCAGAAAGTTGCCATTTGAAATTACTTTAGTTTTGTGTCATGTCTGTGATCTGCTTTTTTTTTTCTACAAATTAAACAACTGAATGAACATCCTCTGAGGCCGGTGATTCCATAATTTTTGCCAGGGGTTGTATATAATGGAAATGTTCCTTTTTTCATTTGTTTGCTTTATTTTGGCTGGCTGCACTCACATATTAGGTTTTTCTTCAGGGAACAAGAATGTTCATTTGTGTTTATATGCATGGTTACAGGTTTAAGTTATATTGCAATTCATAATTTGTAATGACTGGAAAATATCAATCAATCAATCAATTTTTTGTTATATAGCGCCAAATCACAACAAAACAGCCGCCCCAAGGCACTTTAATATTGTAAGGCAAGGCCATACAATAATTATGTAAAACCCCAACGGTCAAACGACCCCCTGTGAGCAAGCACTTGGCTACAGTGGGAAGGAAAAAACTCCCTTTTAACAGGAAGAAACCTCCAGCAGAACCAGGCTCAGGGAGGGGCAGTCTTCTGCTGGGACTGGTTGGGGCTGAGGGAGAGAACCAGGAAAAAGACATGCTGTGGAGGGGAGCAGAGATCGATCACTAATGATTAAATGCAGAGTGGTGCATACAGAGCAAAAAGAGAAAGAAACAGTGCATCATGGGAACCCCCCAGCAGTCTACGTCTATAGCAGCATAACTAAGGGATGGTTCAGGGTCACCTGATCCAGCCCTAACTATAAGCTTTAGCAAAAAAGGAAAGTTTTAAGCCTAATCTTAAAAGTAGAGAGGGTGTCTGTCTCCCTGATCTGAATTGGGAGCTGGTTCCACAGGAGAGGAGCCTGAAAGCTGAAGGCTCTGCCTCCCATTCTACTCTTACAAACCCTAGGAACTACAAGTAAGCCTGCAGTCTGAGAGTGAAGCGCTCTATTGGGGTGATATGGTACTACGAGGTCCCTAAGATAAGATGGGACCTGATTATTCAAAACCTTATAAGTAAGAAGAAGAATTTTAAATTCTATTCTAGAATTAACAGGAAGCCAATGAAGAGAGGCCAATATGGGTGAGATATGCTCTCTCCTTCTAGTCCCCGTCAGTACTCTAGCTGCAGCATTTTGATAAAATATATAAAATGTATGTCTTGGAATATTAATGTGTGTGGAAATCCAATCAAAAGGCGTAAAATACTGGCTTATTTGAAGACAAATCAAGCAGAAATATTTCTTCAAGAGACTCACCTAAGTGAGGGGGAGGAGTTGAGGTTTAAAGTGGGTTGGATAGGTCATATTTTTATAGTTCACATTCAAGTGCTCACAATGGCACAAGCCATCCTCATTAAAGAAATATTCACTTTTCATTGATAACAGAAGTTAAAGATGCAGAAGTGAGAATGGTATGTGTCCACTATGGTAGAGGGGGTAAAGTTAATACTTTGTAACATTTATGCACCAAATAAAGAAGACCCTCACTTCTTTCATGAGATAGAGTTTTGGGAGATATGGAGGGACAAATAATATTAGCAGGTGATATGAATGAAGTGATGGATCCTGGTTTGGATAAGAGTTCATCTAAGGTTCACTTAGCTCTAAGGGAAGAGACGCAGTTCATATGTAAAGGAAGATATGGGCCTAATTGATGTATGGAGGCTGATTAATCCTTCTAAAAGAGAATAGACATTCTATTCTCATTGTCATAAATCCTATTCTAGGATTGATCTGTTTCTAACTTTAAAACTCTTGTTAACTAATGCAATAAGCTGTGACATAAAGAACATTGCACTTACTGACCATGCAGCTGTTGAACTCTGCATTAAATTAGGACTGGGGAATGTAACAGGTTCAAGGTGGAGAATGAATGCCTCGTTATTACAAGATAAAGCTTTTAAGGAGCTGCTGGGTGAGGACCTTAAGCACTTTTTTAAAATAAATATTGGGAGTACGAAGTATATTCAAAGTGTTTGGGAGGCCTCTAAGGCTTATGCGAGGGGTAAATTGATAGCATATGCTACATAAAAGAAAAAGGGAAGTGTTCTTAGGATTCAAGAATTGGAAAGGGAAATTAAATTAAAAGAAATTAATTTGTCTGTGCAGTAATGAATCACTTCACCGAGACATTTGTGGGCTTACATTTCAGCTAAATTAAATTTATAATAAGAAAGTGGAATGTTCCTTGTTCAGGTTAAAAACTACATTTTATGAGGGAGGAGAAAAAACTGGGAAAGTATTGGCAAGACAAGTTAAAAAGGAGGATTTTTCAAATACTCTTCCTGCATTAAACAAGGTAACTCTTTGGTGACCTCAGCAAAAGACATAAATAGGGTGTTCAGGCAATATTATGAAACACTATATATGTCGACAGTATCTGATGAGGAGAACCAGAGAAAGTGTGAACACTTCTTCTCCAAACTCAGTCTACCTAGGTTACTTCAGGAACATGCGGAATGGTTAGAAGCACCAATAACAGAAGTGGAAATTAGAAAGGTGATCTCTGTAATGATGGCTGGAAAATCCCCTGGTTATGACGGTATTCCTGCAGAGTATTATAAAGAGAATATAGATATTCTTGCCCCAATTTTACAGAAAGTGTATCAAGAGGCTTTTGAGAGAGGCCAAATTCCTCCCACATTTAATGAAGCATTGAGCTCTCTGATTCCAAAAAAGGTAGGGATAGCACAGACCTATCAAATTATAGGCCGATCAGCTTGTTGAATTTGGATTGTAAGATACACACTAAGGTGCTAGCCTTGCGCTTACAACGAGTCCTTCCCAGCATTATACATCCGAATCAGACAGGATTAATGAAAACTGTTCTTCATCCGATAACATTAGGAAACTGCTGCACCTGATGTGGTTGAGTCAGTCAAAAGATGAGCCTGGAGCTGCCCTCTCCTTAGACGCAGAGAAAGCATTTGATAAAGTTGAATGGGGCTTACTTTCTCAGCTTTGTCAAACTTTGGCTTTGGACCACAATTTATTAATTGGGTTAAAATACTATATAACGATCCAAAGGCTGCAGTTATAACCAATAGGATTACTTCACTTTTTTTTTATCTATCACGTGGGACCCGACAAGGGTGTTCTCTCAGACCTTTGTTGTTTATTATTTTTATAGAAACTTTAGCAGTGTTTATTAGAACAAACAAAGATATCAAAGGGATATTCAGGGGTCAACAAGAACACAAACTGCTTCTTTACGCAGATGATATTTTAGCACTTATCATTTATCCACTTACATCTTTAACACATTTAATGGACACCATAGAGTCATATTCAAAAGTTTCAGGTTACACAATTAATTGGACTAAGTCTGAGGCCATGCCATTGTTGGGTCTTTGTTATTCACATATGGTGGAAAAATTCTAATCGAAGTAGACACCTAAAGACATGAAATATTTGGGGATTACATTATGTCAAGATTTCGAGGAATTACCCTTACTAAATGTCAACCCAGTTTTGAAAAGTGGGAAACACTGAAACTGACATTGTGGGGCAAGATTAATATTATTAAAATGATTACAGCCCCTCAGTTTAATTATGTGGTTATGATGTTACCCATTACAATCCTATTGGATATTTTTAAAAGGTATGGAAAATTGATTAAACAGTTCTTATGGGGGGTAAAAGAGCAAGAATAAAACTAGATCAATTATATGCTCCTAGAGAGAAAAGCAGGCTGGGACTTCCAGATTCAAAGGTTTACTGCTTGTCATTTGAAATGGCTAAATTAGTTAAATATTGTGAGGGGTTGAGAAAAAACAAGATTGGTTAAACATTGAAACAGATATCTGTTCACCATTCGATCCAAATCACAAATTGTCTCAAAAGATTGATACAACTAACCCGGTTCTTACTCACTCTTGTGAGGTTTGGTCAAAGGCTCATAAAATGTTAAAGCTTTCACATCATATTCAGAAGTACGTGTCTCTCTGGAAAAACTCTGCTATATGTATTGGTAAAACACCTGTGTTTTGGAGGCAGTGGCATTCACGTGGTATATGCATCATTGGAGATTTGTATAAAGATGGACAATTTAGGTCCCATTTAAATTGGAAGGCAGAGCAAACTTCTGGAAATATTTGCAAATGAGACACTGTTTGACCTCTAAATTTAAGGATGCTGTTGGGAATGATATTTTAGGTTATTTTAAGATGCCACATGATTGCCACACTGCCTCTCAGTTTTATAAATTGTTTAATTATAGTTTAAGTGGTGAATCATCAAATATTAAACTTTTTTTTTTGGCAGCGAGATCTAAAAAGAGAGTACACAAATGAAAAATGGTTAGACATCTTATCAGATAGTGGTAAATACAACCCCTGGCAAAAATTATGGAATCACCGGCCTTGGAGGATGTTCATTCAGTTGTTTAATTTTGTAGAAAAAAAGCAGATCACAGACATGACACAAAACTAAAGTCATTTCAAATGGCAACTTTCTGGCTTTAAGAAAACACTATAAGAAATCAAGAAAAAAAGATTGTGGCAGTCAGTAACGGTTACTTTTTTAGACCAAGCAGAGGAAAAAATATGGAATCACTCAATTCTGAGAAAAAATTATGGAATCACCCTGTAAATTTCATTCCCCAAAACTAACACCTGCATCATATCAGATCTGCTCGTTAGTCTGCATCTAAAAAGGAGTGAACACACCTTGGAGAGCTGTTGCACCAAGTGGACTGACATGAATCAGGGCTCCAACACGAGAGATGTCAATTGAAACAAAGGAGAGGATTATCAAACTCTTAAAAGAGAGTAAATCATCACGCAATGTTGCAAAAGATGTTGGTTGT
Organism: Thalassophryne amazonica; assembly: GCF_902500255.1. NCBI lineage: Eukaryota > Metazoa > Chordata > Actinopteri > Batrachoidiformes > Batrachoididae > Thalassophryne > Thalassophryne amazonica. The sequence continues at coordinate 69,313,900 of NC_047106.1, read as the reverse complement.
TCAGAGTCAGCTGTGTCTAAACTCTGGACCAAATACAACAACATGGGAAGGTTGTTAAAGGCAAACATACTGGTAGACCAAGGAAGATATCAAAGCGTCAAGACAGAAAACTTAAAGCAATATGTCTCAAACATCGAAAAATGTACAACAAACAAATGAGGAACGAATGGGAGGAAAACTGGAGTCAACGTCTGTGACCGAACTGTAAGAACCGCCTAAAGAAATGGGATTTACATACAGAAAAGCTAAACGAAAGGCATCATTAACACCTAACAGAAAAAAAACAAGGTTACAATGGGCTAAGGAAAAGCAACTGTGGACTGTGGATGACTGGATGAAGTCATATTCAGTGATGAATCTCGAATCTGCAGTGGGCAAGGTGATGATGCTGGAACTTTGTTTGGTGCCTTTCCAATGAGATTTATAAAGATGACTGCCTGAAGAGAACATGTAAATTTCCACAGTCATTGATGATATGGGGCTGCATGTCAGGTAAAGGCACTGGGGAGATGGCTGTCATTACATCATCAATAATGCACAAGTTTATGTTGATATTTTGGACAATTGAAAGGAATGTTTGGGATGATGAAATCATTTTTCAAGATGATAATGCATCTTGCCATAGAGCAAAAACTGCAAAACATTCCTTGCAAAAAGACACATAGGGTCAATGTCATGGCATAGGGTCAATGTCAATGAGCAGATCTGATTTGATTGCAGGTGTTAATTTGGGGGATGAAAATTTACAGGGTGATTCCATAATTTTTTCCTCAGAATTGAGTGATTCCATATTTTTTTCCTCTGCTTGGTCTAAAAAAGTAACCGTTACTGACTGCCACAATCTTTTTTCTTGATTTCTTATAGTGTTTCTGAAGCCAGAAAGTTGCCATTTGAAATGACTTTAGTTTTGTGTCATGTCTGTGATCTGCTTTTTTTTCTACAAAATTAAACAACTGAATGAACATCCTCTGAGGCCGGTGATTCCATAATTTTTGCCAGGGGTTGTATATGAAGGAGGCCAGAAGTAAATTTTCAACCCCAATTCCAATGAAGTTGGGACGTTGTGTAAAATGTAAATAAAAACAATACAACGATTTGCAAATCCTCTGACAACCTCTATTCAATTGAATACACTACAAAGACAAGATATTTAATGTTTAAAGTGATAGACTTTGTTGTTTTTGTGCAAATATTTGCTCATTTTGAAATGGATGCATGCAACATGTTTCAAAAAAGTTGGGATGGAGCAACAAAAGACAGGGAAAGTTGATAAATGCTCAACGAACACCTAATTGGAAACAGGAGAGTGCCATGATTGGGTATAAAAGGAGCATCCCAAAAGGCTCAGCCATTCACAAGCAAAGATGGGGCGAGGATCACCACTTTGTGACAACTGCATGAAAAAATAGGAAAGGAATTTAGGGATTCCATCATCTACAGTCCATAATATAATCAGAAGATTCATAGAATCAGGAGAACGTTCTACACATAATTGGCAAGGCCGAAAACAACACTGAATGCCCATGACCTTCGATCCCTCATGTGGCACTGCATTAAAAACCAACATCATTGTGTAAAGGATCTTACTGCATGGGCTCAGGAACACTTCAGAAAACCATTGTCAGTTAACATAGTTCATCGCTACATCTACAAGTGCAAGTTAAAACTCTAGCATGTAAACGCGAAAGCCATACATCAACAATATCCAGAAACGCCGCTGTCTTCTTTGGGCCCGAATTCATTTGAAATGGACAGACACAAAGTGGAAAAGTGTGCTGTGGTCTGATGAGTCCACATTTCAAATTGTTTTTGGAAATCATGGACGTTGTGTCCTCCAGACAAAAGATGAAAAAAGACCATCCAGACTGTTACCAGTGCAAAGTTTCAAAAGCTAGCATCTGTGATGGTATGGGGGTGTGTTAGTGCCCTGGCATGGGCAACTTACACATCTGTGATGGCACCATCAATGCTGAAAGGTACATCCAGGTTTTGCTGCCATCCAAGCAACGTCTTTTTCAGGGACGTCCCTGCTTATTTCAGCAAGATAATGCCAAGCCACATTCTGCACGTGTTACAACAGCATGGCTTCATAATAAAAGAGTGCGGGTACTAGACTGACCTGCCTGCAGTCCAGACCTGTCACCCACTGAAAATGTGTGGCGCATTATGAAGTGCAAAATACAACAACGGAGACCCCGGACTGTTGAACAACTGAAGTCGTACATCAAGCAAGAATGGGAAAGAATTCCACCTACAAAGCTTCAACAATTAGATAGATAGATAGATAGACCTTTATTGTCCCCAGGGGGAGATTTGTTTTCACAGCAACTGTCACATAAAAACACTTATAGACACAGAACACACATACAAATGACAAGTGATCAGGACATGTTATAAACTGTTTAAAACTGCTATGGCAGAAGGGACAAAGCTTTTACTAAAGCATTCCCGCTTCCATTTCAGAGTTCTGTACCTGCGACCAGAGGGCAGCAGGCAGAAGTAACAGTGGAGAGGATGATCAGAGTCTGTGCTGGTTGTCCGGGCCATGCGTATGACTGCCTTATTGTTGAGTTGTGATTAGTTGTGAATTAGTGTCGTCATTTCCGTCACTGAGTGTTGTTAGAAGGAAAGGATGTAACACAGTGATAAACATATCACTGTCCCAGCTTTTTTTTAAATGTGTTGCAGGCATCCATTTCAAATAAGCAATTATTTGCACAAAAACAATAAAGTTTATCAGTTTGAACATTAATATCTTGTCTTTGTGGTGTATTCAATTGAATATAGGTTGAAGAGGATTTGAAAATCATTGTATTCTGTTTTTATTTACATTTTACATAACATCCCAACTTCACTGGAATTGGGGTTGTATATAATACAAGGTGTTGCATAGATATATTATCATACTCCTACAAGACTGCACAGAATGAAACTAATGTCAGACAATTTGTGTTTGAAATGTAAAGATGACATGGGGACATACTTACACTGCCTTTGGGAATGCTCGTTGGTTTCACCCTTTTGGACTAAAGTCTTGGAAGTTCTAAGTGACTGGTCTGGATCAGACGTCCCTCAGACCCCAGAATTGTGTTTATTGGGAGACAGATCTCAAATGCCGAATGTTTCCAAAGGAGTCCTTTCAGTTGTTATGGTCGGTCTTGTGACAGCATCCAGAATTATCTTAAGACAACTGGAAGACCACTGTGCGCCTGAGATAAGGACTGGATTAAATCAATGGCAGACACAGCCTCTTATGATGCCATGCTCAACATCTTGAAAGGGGACAAAGTCATTAAATGGAATAGCTTTTGGGAGACTCTTAAAAGTGACGGCCCATGTGATACTTGCTTTTGAGGGTTTTTTTTCCAGTTCATTGCAGATATTTGTTTTTGTAACTGTCTTACTGTAGCCTGTATTGTGTTGTTACCCTGAATGTGAAAGGAGGGGGGTGCACCAGCCTTTGTTTCTACTTATGTTTGTTTCTGTTTGTTTATATTTGTTTTTGTAAATGTTTAAATCAATAAAAACTTAAATTACAAAAAAGAAGTCTCTGATAGATGGATCCCTACACTCGTGTGCATATTTACCTCCATTAATTGAAAGAAACTTTTAAAACATCTAACTGGTTTTAGGGCCACTTCACACATAGTACGATTGTGGAGAAATTGCGCACGAAAAAGGAAATGTATGCAATTTGTGTAAAATCGTAGCTGCCTCTAACGCGACGTACAGCTGTCGCTACAACTATTTGCACACACCAGCGGCTGATGAAAGACAGAGCGTGCCCTGTGAGAGCCCTTTGTGGTTAGAGGTCTGGACGGGACCGGACCAGTACAGGCTATGGATCCAAATGCTGGGAGCAAGAAACAGAGGGGTTTGCAAAAGAAAAGATATTATTGATAAGAACAAAATAATGGTGCTGCACTGGGGATGCGTGCAGAGTGGAGAATTAGCCCGCTCCTGGTGGTGAAAATAGGGAACTGCAGTTCCCGAGTCAGGAAGAACTGAAAGCTTGGATTCTGGGACCAGGACAGGTGGACACACCGAAGCAGAGACCAGGAACTGAGGGAACGAAGAAAACGATGGTGAGTGATTGCACTCATAACATTGGAAGCCTTAAACGATTCACAGTTCACTGAAGGCTTAAATAGAATTGTTCACAGTTCTTGGAATAATGTTCTCCTTTGAGAAAATAAGGTTTACTGTTCAGAAAGAGTTCACAGTTCATAAATTGTCTCCAGGGTGTCCTAAGGTTAAATGCTGCATGTTTGTGATGCAGTTCCAATTAAGCAGGACTTGACAGCGGACTCTTAGTCGTTCAATGTCAGAGTTCATACAGTTCTTAGGAAGAGTTCTTGGAACAGTTCTTTATCATAGCACAGTCACTGACAGGCACAAGTGAGAACAGAATCCTACTAAGACAAGAAGGAACTTAACTGCCGTGAAGCGGAGCTGCGCTCTGAGCTGAGAGCTGAAGAATTCCAAAGTGACTTGCTGTGCAGGGATCCCAGGGGCCAGGAACCAGGGTAGCGTGGGAGCCACTCAGGAAGGGGTCTGGAAACCAGCAGAGAAACCAGGAAGAGAGCTTCGCTCTCAATACGGGAATTAGAGAGTTGGCCAGGTTACCTGAAGTTTGCTGCGGGAAGCTCCGACGTCTAGGTGCTTGAAAGCAGCAGGAAGATGCGGTCAAGGTCACAGAGAGGAATCAGGCTCGGTTCTCAGATCATGGATCTCCAGGTCATGAATCATGGAACATCAGCGTCATGGAACACGTCTGGAAGAATCTGTCCCTGCTGAACTGAAAGTCTGAGTTTAATAGTCTGTCTCTAATCAGCTGTTCATTACAGCAGTGTGTGTGCTGAGGTGAGCAGTGAGGCGCAGCAGAAATAAAACTAAACACAGGGCGCCATCTCGGGAAAAAACTAACACAAGACAGACAGGTTAAAAAACCAGGGGTGTGGGAGAAACCATGACCAAGCCCATTCGATCCCTCTCATGGGCAGGTGTCTGCCAAATTCGAGCTGACACACACAAACATCCAACATGGCTCACTTGACACTTAGAAAATGTGTGGCCATTCACACTGTAGTACAAAAACAGTCAGCAGACGATCACTTTCGAGCTGGCAGTGAAATTTGTCTAAGGTGCCCCCACGAGTGTGGCTTTGCAAACAGCAACACACATGTGAGGTGCCAGAAGGTCAGCTCCCCCTGCACACACATGTGATGTGCGTGTGTTGTGCTCCCCCCATCCTTAAACATGTAGCATACCAGGAGGAGCGCACTTGCATGAGCTGCTGATATATGGATGTACAGATGGTGTGTTGGTGTGTGTGCTGGACTGACAGGGGGGGGGTGTCCGCCGACAGCTGCAGGTGTTGAGATCTCTGGTTCTGGATGTCACAGCTGCAGAACAGACAGAACAGACATGCGTGTGTGTGCTTGCTGTCCTCACGTGGAAATACATAAAAACATATCGCTTTTGTGACAGGCTGGAGAGCGCACACAAGGCGCACATTGACAGACCGTCAGTTCATGTGGACACACAGCAGGCAATCTGAATGTCACGTCTGTCTGACAGGACACGTGTGTTGAGCCTGACAAGCATGTCGAGCCTGATGTGTGTCGGGCCAGACGCGCATGGCCGGCCCGACATGTGCGTCCTGTGAGCGGCGTACCACAGGACTATATGACAAGCCAACAGTGCAACAAATATGCCAGTTTCAGTCATGTCTCAGCAGAAATACACCGTAACAAATGCTGTTTGGTCAATTATCATGGTGCTTTGTTCTCATACAAATACAAATACATTTATTTCTTTGTTGATTTTAGCCATTTCACCTCTTGTTATAAGACAGTGATTGTAGCGCAGTAGTAAAAATTTCTATCTGGTAATCAGAGCTTTTGTAAATTGCAGGTTCAAATCCCATGGGTGGTATGTATTTTTCTTTTGTTTTTTTTTTGTCACAGCAGCTTTGCGATGTGGTTACACATGCTCCAACTGCTCGCATTGTGTTCCCGCTGTGACAATTTTGTGCACGACACTGTCGAGTGCACGTAACCGTTGCAGCGGGTTTGTTCACGCCTGCCCATCAGCTCGATGTTTTCGTGGTTTCGCTCATAGGAGCCGTTTTGCCGTGATTCGCCCTGATTTGTACATATTTGTACTATGTGTGAAGGGGCCCTTAACAATGGCACTGCAAGTCTCTGTCAGTGAAAGGCTTGTTTCATCTACAGTAGGTTCCCCACACACTAGTAAATGAGCAAAATCTTGGTTCCAAACCAACAAAATTAATGCCTCGCAGATGTGAAGAAATCATGAAAAACTGTGGTTATACAACTAAATACTAGTTTAGTGATTCACAGGATTGCTAAAAAAGCAGTTTGAACATAATAGTTTTGAGTTTGTAGCGTCAACAGCAGTATTATTGTGAACACCCCCTTTTCTACTTTTTTTTACTAATAGCCCAATTTCATAGCCTTAAGAGTGTGCATATCATGAATGCTTGGTCTTGTTGGATTTGTGAGAATCTACTGAATCTATTGGTACCTTGTTTCCCATATAACAATAAGAAATATACTCAAAACCTGGATTAATCTTTTTAGTCACATAGCACTATTATTCTGAGCACTACTGTATAGACAGAAGGCTGAGCCCCTCACTGACAATCTAACTTTACTTTCATGGTTCTGACTTGAGCTGTACCAATATACTGTACAAACATTTAAACCATGATGGTGTTTCCAATCTAACTCAATACTGGACCAGTTAAAAAAATTTTGGCCTGAGTAAAAAGCTGAGAAAAGTCCTAAAATACCTAAAATAAAGCCCAGGTTGAAAAATGTAGGCGTGTTTGACCATTTTGTTTGCCTACATTAGGAAGAAATATGTCAGAAAGACTACTCACACATTGCCCGTGGAGATCCACGGTTTCCAGATTGGGTAGTGTTTATAAAATAGGTAGGTGACATTTTTCAAGGATGGTTATGAATTATGCAAAGTTTCTATATACTGCAATTGAAAGTGCAGGAAATTAAAATCAGAAACCTTTGTGAATAATTGCATTTATTATTTGGCACATTTAGTTGATGTCATGTTTTGGGTACCAGGGACTGATTAATGGTGATATCAACATCCATTGTTACCTAATATCCCTAATTTCTCCAAAAATATTAGCCCTATCAACTTTCCATTTCCGCAAGTGTTCATCTTTGACCCAAATACATAAGCATACCAAACGACAAATGTCAGGTGATCGAAAGTTGTACACACGCACACACGTACAAAGAGGCCACTTGGCTTTTAATATATATACTCAACAAAAATATAACGCAACACTTTTGGTTTTGCTCCCATTTGTATGAGATTAACTCAAAGATCTAAAACTTTTCCACATACACAATATCACCATTTCCCTCAAATATTGTTCACAAAACCAGTCTAAATCTGCGATAGTGAGGCACTTCTCCTTTGCTGAGATAATCCATCCCACATCACAGGTGTGCCATATCAAGATGCTGATTAGACACCATGATTAGTGCACAGGTGTGCCTTAGACTGTTCACAATAAAAAGCCACTCTGAAAGGTGCAGTTTTGTTTTATTGGGGAGGATACCAGTCAGTATCTGGTGTGACCACCATTTGCCTCATGCAGTGCAACACATCTCCTTCGCATAGAGTTGATCAGGTTGTCAATTGTGGCCTGTGGAATGTTGGTCCACTCCTCTTCAATGGCTGTGCGAAGTTGCTGGATATTGGCAGGAACTGGTACACGCTGTCGTATACCGCCGGTCCAGAGCATCCCAAACATGCTCAATGGTGTGACATGTCCGGTGAGTATGCCGGCCATGCAAGAACTGGGACGTTTTCAAATTCCAAGAGTGTGTACAGATCCTTGCAACATGGGGCCGTGCATTATCCTGCTTGCAACATGAGGTGATGTTCTTGGTTGTATGGCACAACAATGGGCCTCAGGATCTCGTCCGGTATCTCTGTGCATTCAAAATGCCATCAATAAAATGCACCTGTGTTCTCTTCGTCCATAACAGACGCCTGCCCATACCATAACCCACCATGGTCCACTCGATCCACAACATTGACATCAGAAAACCGCTCACCCACACGATGCCACACATGCTGTCTGCCATATGCCCTGAACAGTGTGAACCGGGATTCATCCATGAAGAGACACCCTCTCCAACGTGCCAAACGGCCAGCGAATGTGAGCATTTGCCCACTCAAGTCGGTTACGACGACGAACTGGAGTCAGGTCGAGACCCCGATGAGGACGACGAGCATGCAGATGAGCTTCCCTGACAGTTTGTGCAGAAATTCTTTGGTTATGCAAACCGATTGTTTCAGCAGCTGTCCGAGTGGCTGGTCTCACACGATCTTGGGGTGAACATGCTGGATGTGGAGGTCCTGGGCTGGTGTGGTTACATGTGGTCTGCGGTTGTGAGGCTGGTTGGATGTACTGCCAAATTCTCTGAAACGACTTTGGAGACGGCTTATGGTAGAGGAATGAACATTCAATACACGAGCAACAGCTCTGGTTGACATTCCTGCTGTCAGCATGCCAATTGCACGCTCCCTCAAATCTTGCGACATCTGTGGCATTGTGCTGTGTGATAAAACTGCACCTTTCAGAGTGGCCTTTTATTGTGGGCAGTCTAAGGCACACCTGTGCACTAATCATGGTGTCTAATCAGCATCTTGATATGGCACACCTGTGAGGTGGGATGGATTATCTCAGCAAAGGAGAAGTGCTCACTATCACAGATTTAGACTGGTTTGTGAACCAATATTTGAGGGAAATGGTGATATGTGTATGTGGAAAAAAGTTTTAGATCTTTGAGTTCATCTCATACAAAATAGCAGCAAAACCAAAGTGTTGCGTTTATATTTTTGTTGAGTGATGTTCACCCCCTGCTGGAATGGCATGTGAGTCCAGAATTTAATTATCAATGTCCATTGTTCACTGTTGTTACCTAATATCTCCAATTTATCCAAAAATATTAGTCCTATCAACTTTCCATTTTGGCGACATTCCCCTTGCCCCAAAATAATAAGCATACCAAATGGAAAATGTCAGCTCTCCCCCATTTCTCCAAGACATAATGTTTTGTTTTTGAATCCTGATATAAAATATTATTCTACGTCTTGTATTCAGACATTAAAGGGTGTCATATATACCCATTTTTAAAATGCAAATACTGGTTAATAAGTGTGTTCAAAACAGGTTGTAAAGTTTGTAGCTAAAACTACCACATCGTTCATTGAGGTGATACGTCTAAATGAATAAATATTGTTTCTGTGCATTTTCCTCTAAATAGAAAGGACTTGCAGCTCACCACACCTCCTCACCTAAACAGGGGGAGCAGGAGCAATGTAATAGCCAAGTATGCTGCACAAAGCACTAAACAGGCTCAGTGGGTTTGTTTCACAGACCAAGCAGGATTCCAGATATTGAGTTCCATGACAATATTTTAGACATGTGTTTGACTCACAAGATGCACTTGACTTCTTCTTGGATTTTTTTTTAATGAAAAGAAATTTCAGATCAATTGTCAGAAGGCACAGGGGAGACTTCAGCCACAATTCATCTGTTTTCTTGAAACAAATCTTTCACTGCTCCACTCCATCATGAAGCTATAACCAGTGAGGCAAACAGTCAATAAATAAATAAATAAAGCACTTCTTCACAGGTTTTCCCATCAGCCACACAAACCTGTAACTCCTTCAGAGCTGCCATGGGTGCCTTGGTACCTTCTAAAAACTAGTCTCTTTTTTGCATGGTCGCTCAGTTTTTAAGAAATTCCTACTCCAGATACATTTACCATGCAGTATCATACTGTTTATATTTCTTCATGACTAATGTGTGCTTTTAAATTTCATGAATGTTGTAAAGAAAAGTGGCATTTGCTTGAAAGTGTAGCACAAATAAATGATTACTGTTATTAGTAAGAGTAGTAGTAGCAATGACTTAATAGTAATTCATCAAAGTGTGTTTTTATTTCACTCTATAAAAGCATTTTTTTTTATTCTTTGCTTAAAATATACGTAGGTGTGTCAATAACACTGACCAGGACTGTAAATCCCAACTGGTTGCTTGATTATTAAGATGGTACTGGTTATCGTGGATACTTGCAGTAAATGATTTACCTTTTTGTCATTCACCTGCCACTGTAAAGAGGGTTGAGGATACCATCCTGTGGCTTCACATTCAAACAGGACCCCTCTGTCCCCTCAAAGCTGTCCTGTTGCCCCAATGATTTTCACACTGCCTTTCTCTGCAATCAAGGTAAAACAAAAAAAAAAGAAGTACTTTAGCAGTCTCACAACTGTATTCCTGCACATTCATACAGATATGAGTGTGAAGCAGATAAGATTGGTTTGAAAACACTTCAGTCTCCTTTGAAATTTACTCCTTCCCTGTACGGCTAAAATAAGTATTGAACACATCACCATTTTGTCTCAGTAAATATATTTCTAAAGGTGCTATTGATATGAGATTTTCACCAGATGTCAGTAACAACTGAAGTAATTATGGAGTTCCACAAGGTTCTGTGTTAGGACCAATTTATTCACTTTATACATGCTTCCCTTAGGCAGTATTATTAGACGGCATTGCTTAAATTTTCATTGTTACGCAGATGATACCCAGCTTTATCTATCCATGAAGCCAGAGGACACACACCAATTAGCTAAACTGCAGATTGTCTTACAGACATAAGGACATGGATGACCTCTAATTTCCTGCTTTTAAACTCAGATAAAATTAAAGTTATTGTACTTGGCCCCACAAATCTTAGAAACATGGTGTCTAACAGATCCTTACTCTGGATGGCATTACCCTGACCTCTAGTAATACTGTGAGAAATCTTGGAGTCATTTTTGATCAGGACATGTCATTCAAAGCGCATATTAAACAAATATGTAAGACTGCTTTTTTGCATTTACGCAATATCTCTAAAATTAGAAAGGTCTTGTCTCAGAGTGATGCTGAAAAACTAATTCATGCATTTATTTCCTCTAGGCTGGACTATTGTAATTCATTATTATCAGGTTGTCCTAAAAGTTCCCTGAAAAGCCTTCAGTTAATTCAAATGCTGCAGCTAGAGTACTGACGGGGACTAGAAGGAGAGGAGCATATCTCACCCATATTGGCCTCTCTTCATTGGCTTCCTGTTAATTCTAGAATAGAATTTTAAATTCTTCTTCTTACTTATAAGGTTTTGAATACTCAGGTCCCTTCTTATATTAGGGACCTCATAGTACCATATCACCCAATAGAGCGCTTTGCTCTCAGACTGCAGGCTTACTTGTAGTTCCTAGGGTTTGAAGAGTAGAATGGGAGGCAGGAGCCTTCAGCTTCAGGCTCCTCTCCTGTGGAACCAGCTCCCAATTCGGATCAGGGAGACAGACACCCTCTCTACTTTTAAGATTAGGCTTAAAACTTCCTTTTGCTAAAGCTTATAGTTAGGGCTGGATCAGGTGACCCTGAACCATCCCTTAGTTATGCTGCTATAGACTTAGACTGCTGGGGGGTTCCCATAATGCACTGAGTGTTTCTTTCTCTTTTTGCTCTGTATGCACCACTCTGCATTTAATCATTAGTGATTGATCTCTGCTCCCCTCCACCAGCATGTCTTTTTCCTGGTTCTCTCCCTCAGCCCCAACCAGTCCCAGCAGAAGACTGCCCCTCCCTGAGCCTGGTTCTGCTGGAGGTTTCTTCCTGTGTAAAAGGGAGTTTTTCCTTCCCACTGTCGCCAAGTGCTTGCTCACAGGGGTCGTTTTGACCACTGGGTTTTTACGTAATTATTGTATGGCCTGCCTTACAATATAAGCGCCTTGGGGCAACTGTTGTTGTGATTTGGCGCTATATAAATAAAATTGATTGATTGATTGAAGTAATCCACACATGCAAAGAAACCAAACACAAATAAGTATAGAAATTAAGTTATGTGTAATAAATGGAATGGCACAGGGAAAAATATTGAACACGCTTACTGAACTGTATATTTTCATACAAAATCCTTTGTTGGTAACGACAGCTTCAAGATGCCTCCTGTATGGAGAAACTAGTTACATGCAGTTCTCAGGTGTGATTTTGTCCCATTCTTTCACACATACAGTCTTCAAATGTTGAAGGTTCTTGGACATCTTCTATGAACTGGATCTTTAGTCTTTCCATAGATTTTCTATTGGATTCAACTCAGGTGATTGGCTGGACAGTTTTATTTTCATTCTCTGAAACCAATTGAGAGTTTCATGGGATGTGTGTTTGGATCAATTTTCTTGCTGGATTCTCCGCCTCGTTTCATCTTCATCATCCTAGTAGATGGCAACAGATTTTTATCAAGAATGTCTCAGTACATTTTTCCATTCATCCTTCCTTCAATTACTGTACGAGGTCTCTTAGATAATAAACCGACCCTTTTATTTTTTTTTAACTATATGGATTTGAATGACATGCGATTACACCAATCATGCTTGAACCCTCGTGCGCATGCGTGAGTTTATTCACACGTCGGTGACGTCATTTCCCTGTGGGCAGGCCTTGAGTGAGATGTGGTCCCCGCCCACTCGGCTGAATTCCTTTGTTTCACAACGCTGCTCGAGACGGCGCGCGTTGCTTTATCAAAATTTTTTCTGGACCTGTGAGGAATATCCGAGTGGACACTATTCGAGAAATTAAGATGGTTTTCTGTGAAAGTTTAACGGCTGATGAGAGATTATGGGGTGTTTCTGTCGGTGTAAGCACTTCCACGGAGCGGGACGTCGCGCAGCGCTCCCAGGCGACGTCTGGCTGTTTCGAGCTGAAATCATCCTAATTTAAGGTTCTGTTGACCCAGGACGTCGTGAGGAGAACAGAGAAGATTCAGAAGAGGCCGGCATGAGGAGTTTATGTGGACATTCACTGTTAAAGGTCATTTGTAATGAAAGAACGTGCGCGCAAATTCGCCGAGTCGTTTCAGTGACGACGACGCAATCTGTGTGCGCCGCGACCAGAAAAACACCTCCGTGTTGAAAACCCATTTGTAAAATTCAGGCGGCTTTTGATGGCTTTCAACAAGTGAGTAACTGAGAAATTGTTTAACAGCTTGGGCATGTTCCAACTTGCCCGTTAAGATTTCCAACGGAGGTGTTTTTCCTGCCGCGACCCCCCGTGGTCGGGTCCGGTCCGACATGCGACTCTGCCCGCACATTCTTTCATTACAAAATGACCATTAACAATGGAATGTCCGAATAAACTCCTCATGCAACTTCTTCTGAAAGTTCTCTGTTCTCTGACAGACTTACTGCGTCAACAGAGCCTGAAATGTGGAAGTTTTCAACTTGAAACGGCGAGACGCTGCCGCCTCGAAGCGCAGATCGCCGTCAGGCGCCGTGGACCGTCCTTAAAGCGACACTACCAGACCAAAATCTCTCATCAGCCGTTAAAATTTTTACCGAAAACCAGCTGAATTTATTGAATGGTGTCCACTCAGTTGTGCCTTACAGTTTTGAAAAAAATTTTATCAAACAAAGCAACAGTCTCTGAGCCATTCCTAAACAATGAAAAAAATCGACGAGCGTGTGGACGACTCCTCACTCAAAGACTGCCCACAGGCGAATGACGTAACCGACAGGCGTGAAAAAACTCTCGCATGCCCACGAGGGTTCAAGCATGTCTGATGTAATCCACACGTGATTCAAATCCATATGGTTTTTGAAAAAATAATAAGGTCGGATACTTTTCTAATAGACCTCGTATATGAAGTTTTCCAGTGTCGTAAGATGAAGAAGAGCCTCACACCATGATGTTACCACGTCCAAACTTTACTGTTGGTCTGGTGTTTTTGGGGTGATGTGCAGTGCCATTTGACCTCCAAACAGCTGTGTATTGTGGCATTCAAAGAGTTCAATTTTGGTCTCATCTGACCAGACTATATTCTCCCAGTATTTCACAGGGTTGTCTAAATCTTGTGGCAGTAAACTTTAACGGAGCAACAACAGCTTTTTCTTCAGCAATGCAGTCTTGTATGGTGAATGTGCATACAGGCCATGGTGGTTGATGGCATTACTTATTGTTTTCTTTGAAACAATTGTACCTGCTTATTTCAGGTCTTTCGGAAGCGCTCCTTGGCTCTTGGACAACTGTAATTCTTTTCACTTCTCTGTCAGAAATCTTGAGAGGAGCACCTCCTAGTCATAGCCGGATTATCGTGAAATAATGTTCTTTCCACTTCCAGATTATGGCCCCAATAGTGCTCACTGGAACATTCAGAAGTTTAGAAATGTTTCTGTAACCAGTGCCATCAGTATGTTTTGCAACAGTAAGGTTGTGAAGATCTTGAGAAACCTCTTTGCTTTTTCCCCATCATGAGATGTTTTTGTGTGACACCTTGGTAATGAGACACCTTTATATAGGCCACCACTTGGGACTGAACCATCTAATATTAATTAGCACTGAAAAGGGGCAGGATTGCTTTCTAATTACTGATCGATTTCAGCTGGTGATTTTCAGCATTTCATGTCTTTTTGCATCTCCCTTTCTTCAGGTATCAACAATTTTTCTGTCATTTCACATTATCACACATGACTTAATTTATCTTCATCTATATTAATTCATCTATAGTTTGATTTCTTTGTATGTGTGGATAACTTTGGCTGTTACCAGCATTTGGTGAAAACTTCATGTCAATAGCACCTTTAGAAATACATTTACTGAGGAAAAAAAGGTGACGTGTTCAGTTCTTATTTTACCCGCTGTATATCTCTCCTCAAAGATTAAGACCAGTCAGTCCCTGCTGATTGATCACTTATTTAAAGTCTGGTGAATGCATCTCTCTTTCCTCTTTCATCTCCTTCCCTGCCTTGAAAAAAAGTCATTTAAGGCCTGAAGAGATGCAGTATTGCACATATGAAGTCTACTGTTTGGTGCCCTAAAAAGCAAATGATTCAACAAACGAATGCTGGAGACAGAGAAATAATTACAGAAGCTTTATTGAAGTGGATGTCTTGTTTGGGTTTCGTTTCAAATCCTTATATTTTGTATGAATTATTGACTACCACTACAGCCTTTTATTTGATGCTTGATGCAGTGTTATGAATACTGTGTCCTTTTTCAAAAGCTTCCAATACTTATAGTCAACTCCAGCTGCTTTTTCATATTCTTCGTTCTAGCCAACAAAGGTTGGAAAAGAGCCAGCAGCCTCATTTTCACTGACTGATGGAGGATTGTGTGCAATCATGGCTAAAAGATACATTGGAAAAGAGAACAAAATGACATCAGCACTCTTTTCCAATCCAAGTGACTCGTGAAATGAGGTTTCATGAGATCTGTTAATTACTGAAAGGAAATCTAAGCACTGTGGACTTCTAAGGTTGGCTGTGTAAGTAGGCAGATCCTGATTTTCCTCTAATTTCAAATGTAAACCACAACAGCCTTTAGAAGAACATAAAAGGGTCAATTAATACGCCTTTCCAACAAAAACTATAGGTCATCATTGTATTAACTACAAATGAAAACATACGAGGTCCGTTAGAAAAGTATCCGACCGTTTTATTTTTTTCAAAAACCTGATGGATGTGAATCATGTGTGCTTGCATGAGCCAACCTTGAACCTTCGTGAGCATGCGTGATTTTTTTCACGCCTGTTGGTTGCGTCATTTGCTTGTAAGCAGCCTTTGTGTGAGGATGGGTGGAGTCTCTCGTCGTTTTTTCTTTGCAAGGAAATGGCGGAATGACTGGAGCAGCGCGACTGCATCAAATTTTGCCACAAACTGGGCATCAACACGTTGAAACGACCGGATCATTTCCAAAGTGAACGCTGTGGTGATGTGGGACCGTCATGTGATTATCCGAGAAATTGCGGAAGAGGTGGACATCAGCACTTTTTCAGCACATTCCACTGTGACAGAAGATTTTGCCATGAAAAGAGTGGCGGCGAAATTCATCGGCACGAAGCTGATGGCGCAGCAACAGCGCCTCCGTGATGAAGCCTCACAGGACATGTTGTAACATGCTCAGCTCGTCAACCATTCGGAAGATTCAGACAGCTTTCAGTGGCTTTTCAGTCGTGTGACTATCCGAGAAATTGTGGACAAGCTGGACATGTCAGGACATGTTACAACATGTCCTGTGAGGCTTCATCACGGAGGCGCTGTTGCTGCGCCATCAGCTTCATGCCGATGAATTTCGCCGCCACTCTTTTCATGGCAAAATCTTCTTTCACAGTGGAATGTGCCGAAATTTCTCGGATAATCACACAACTGTCCCACATCACCACAGTGTTCACTTTGGAAATGATCCGGTCGTTTCAGCGTGTTGATGCCAATCGGAGCGCGGCGCACCCTCCACCGTTGTGCGGCCGTCTTTAAACCGGTTGTACCACTCCTTAATCTGTGTGATGCCCAGAGGATCCTCACCGAAAGCCATCTAAATAATCCGAATGGTTTCCACCTGGCTATTGCCCAGTTTGTGGCAAAATTTGATGCAGTCGCGCTGCTCCAGTCGTTCCGCCATTTCCTTGCAAAGAAAAAATGACGAGAGACTCCACTCATCCTCACACAAAGGCTGCTTACAAGCAAATGACGCAACCGACAGGCGTGAAAAAAATCATGCATGCGCACGAAGGTTCAAGGTTGGCTAATGCAAGCACACATGATTCAAATCCATCAGGTTTTTGAAAAAAATAAACAGGTCGGATACTTTTCTAACGGACCTCGTATAGTACACTGAAGTGACACATCCCTGAAACGCCCATTTTCAGTTTCTAAGAAACTTGCATGAAGTGGAAATGAGCTGCTGCTAACCAGCTCCATACAACCAGACAGAGGAACTGGAGGGCGGGACCCCCTGCATACGTCTCACAAGTGTATCACCATGTGTCACCAAATGGGACAAGAAGTGCTCCTGAATAACAAAAGCCAATGGTAAATACTCAACAACAAAGCTGTGCATAAATTTATCTTTATGAAATCATGAAAATTAAAAACATATATAAATATTAGTTGCTACAATAAATTTGATTTTAAAAGTGTATTTTTCTCACCTTGAATTGACAACTTAGGGACAGAATGTCAGTGGACAGCTTCGGAGTCACCTAAGTGGTGCTATACACACCATTCACTGTGTTACTTCACAACACTTAAAAGTGTGTCTGTGCATGGAAAATTTTGTAAAAATCACTCATTGTCTTGTATACTCACTGCACTCATCGTCAACCGCTTAGTCCAATTAAGGGCCGCGGGGGCGGGGTACACCCAGGACAGAACGCCAGTCTGTCACAGGGCCACAAACAGACAAACAAACACAGTCATACTTACTCGCACACCTACAGACAATTTAAAGATTCCAACCCACCTAACCCATATGTCTTTGGATGTGGGAGGAAACCGGAACACCTGGAGGAAACCCACGCAAACACGGGGAGAAGATGCAAACTCCACACAGAAAGGCCACAGGCGGGAATTGAACCCATGACCTTCTCGCTGTGAGGCAACAGTGCTAACCACTAAGCCACCGGGCTGCCCTGTCTCGTATACATCATTTCAAAATGAAGAAAAAGTAAAGATTCAAATAATACAAAGGCATTATTTCTGTATCCATATGCAGTATGCAGTGTATTGCTCTGTTTATATTCATGCAATAGAAGCTGTACTCTGTCGTCGTCATCATCATCACTAATGCTCCTGGTCATGTTGGTGCAGTTTCTCTTTCTTTTCTAACCAGAGAAAAGCTGGTGAAAATATGTAACATGTACAGCTATACATGGTGGTTTGCACACATCCAAAACAAATAAACACTGTGTGCTGGGAAAATTGGACAAAATGATCAAAAGCAGAAAATGTCCACTCACCAATTATTGCTTCCCCCACCCCTCCCCCAAAAAATAATAATAGTAACTCCATTTACCAACCAAGTAGAGTTAGTGACATTCCAGGCCTTGGCTCTGCTGCAGAGCAGCACAGAGCCTTACACACACCATCGAACCAGGTCAATAAATAAACTAACTGTAGTACAGCAGTAAGGGCCCCTTCACACATCACACAACATTGGGCGAAAGAAGCAGAAACTGGAATAACATCCGCGAACAAAAAACAAAATGGGGAAACGTGAAGCATTCCACCTGCTGTCGGGAGGGACACACGGTCGGACAGGCGTGCATGATACAGAGGCAACAGTTTCTTGCACACTCATGTGCGTGCACGAACACAGTGTTGTGTGTTGCAACACATTGCCCTGCTGCTGTGGAGAAAAAATAAAAACCACACACCATTAAAAAACCCCGCAGTTTATTGAATCCCTCTTATGGAGCAGATAATACAAGTACGAACCTTCTCTTCCTCTGTAGATGACCCATGGTCACAGATGTAGAGTCATGAAATGACATGAAAGAAGCAGTGCACACTTATGTCCATATCAGCTGGCCCGGCATATCCAGCCGGCCCTGTGCGCGTGTCCAGCGAGCGGCGAGCAAGCCGAAGGAGCAACACCGCGTCATGTGGACCAAAGTTCATGTGGGTGACGTGACATTCAGATCACCAGCTGAGTGTTCACATGATCAGACAGTCCTTTTCACATGGAGCAGCCTGCCGGTGTGCGTGCTGAGCGTCTGCTCCAGCCCATGGCAAAACCGATATATGTTTTTAACATGAGGACAGCAAGCACATGCCTCACGGTGTAGAGTTGTATTGTCATGTCCTTCAAAACATGGTACGTGTTCTCCAGCTGTGACTCGCGGGTCCCAGAGATCTCAACAGCTGCTGCTGTATGCGGCCATGCCCACCTGTTCATTCAGGCGACAGAACAAAGTGTCACTCTCTGTTTCTGTGTTCTGTGATTATTCATTTTAGTTATTTGTTGTATAATTATGTATGTAGTTATTGTAGTATTTATTCATATACTTGTCCTGGCTCTGCTCTTTGTGTTTTTAATGTAACACGTCGTGTGCACTGAGCCGTTATTTTCAGCTTTCAGTGTGTGACTGGCTGGTGATCAGCTGAAAGGCACCTTGCTGTGCTGTGTGCGCTCAGACGTGGCTGGCCGGTCCCCATTGATCTTGTCTGTACATCAATATCAGCACGGCACACTGGCATGACATATGTGTTGGCGGAGCGGGAGGTGTGGCAGGGAGATACACACGGATGCCACATGTGTTGAAGGGGGAGTTGACACAATAGCATGCCACACATAAGGAGGGGAGTTTGGCACAGCCACGCCCATGTGTGTTGCTTCGTGACACCACACTTGTGTGGCACTTAGACAATTTTCACAGACAGCTCGAATGTGGTTGCTTGTGGTTTACTCTCATACCAGGGACGCGAATAGCCCCGCCTTTTCTAAATGTCCATCCAGTGAGCAGTGTTGGATGTTCGTGTGTGGCACCTGGAAATTGGCCGACACCTGCTGAGAGGGAGGTCAAATGGGTACTCGCAGGGCACTCACTGTCTTTTGGCCACTGGTGTGCACAAATGGTTGTAGCAACAGCTGTACGAGGCATTTGAAGCGACTCTGTGAAGGGGCCCTAAAGAAATTAACAAGCTGGCTGAGTCATTTTCAACATTGCTGAACATAGCGATTGATGTCCTAATTTGCTGCAAGGCGGTTGCCCCATTCAGTGATGGTGTCAATGGCTCCTTGGCAGTCTGCTATCTCATTCTCTGGGCAGATCATTGTCCTTCTTTCTCTTTCTTTCTGTAATGCTGAAGCTCTTGTACTACTTGTTTAATGGTTGTTTTCGATTGCTGACTTTGAACAAGCACAGTATATGTGTGTTCTGATCTTGTCTATGTCGGGCATATCTTAATACTGCATCATGTAAATAGCAGATAGCCAGTCTGCCACAGTCAGATCCAGCATGCAGGCGTCTCAGAAGAAGGCCATTGTTGTGAAAGTGACGTGACACGGACCCACAACAGGGGGCGTTAATGAACAGACAATGGATAAGCCAAAAGTAACAATTTAATGTTGTGAATCGCACAACAACGTACAGACAATAACAATATGGTGGACTGTCAATCATACACCAGGTGACGTGTGGGCAGGCTCGACGATAGAAGACGCCTGGAGAGAGAAGAGCTGGATCCCCACACAGCTTCCACCACCAACGGAGCTGAAGAACACCGGAGCCGCCAAGCCCTGCGCCCCAGGTGGCCGCTGTCTTCAGCAGTCAGACCCGGTACTGCTGGCAGAAAACAGAGACAGTCCAGATGAGTGTGAGTTCACACACTCAGTAATCCCACAGTCTGTATTAAGTAAAGGAGGGAGAACCTCCACCTCCAATCACACACACTCGTGCAGCTCCTGGTCAACCACTTATCTGAGTTGGGGTGTGAGGCGAAGCCGTCGCTATCACACCAAACGCCAATCCTCCAGATAAGCAAACACTCCAGGAAAACGGCTGCAATAGAAGTTCAGGTTAAACACACAAAGTGTCTGTCAGCAGAGAAATTACCTGAATGGTAGTTGATTTCTCGGCGGGGAGGTGGAGTTGCAGTCCGGCCTTTATGGTGGTGGTGATGAGAAGTGAATGAGTGACAGCTGGTATGGATGATGAGTGACAGCTGTCACTCCTGGTTGCTCCTGACGCCCTCTCGTGCTTGAAGCCCGCACTTCAAGCAGGGCGCCATCTTGTGGTGGTGGGCCAGCAGTACCTCCTCTTCAGCGGCCCACACAACAGCCATAGGGATGCTCATGTTTCACCTGGCTGTGGCAGATCGATGCTGACTTTGAAGAGGTGCCAATGGACCACCAGACTGCCTGGATGGTTGCCCACCAGGACTCAGGGCACTTCCATGGTGTGGTGGATGCAGCGAAATGTAGCACAGACACATGCTCCTAGACATGACTTGACAGTGTTGAATACAAATCCTGGAGTCATCAGATGGGGTCGTTTTCATGCTTTGGGTCAGTGATCAAAGGCATGTTCACTCTTCTCTGATTTATATCTGAGTGGCCTCTTGTCCACAGCTTTCACTGCAGATCCACTGTTTCTACTCAAAGGTGCATGCAACCATACTGATTTGTTCAAGCAAAAGCTTTGTGCTTGCTCACTGTGTGTGCGCATGTAAGAAAAAACAGAAGAAGGGACCAAAAGAGTAGGCAGGAGTGAGTGCTGATATTTACATCATCTTTGTATTGGTCAATTAAAGCAAGATGTCAGGACAGTAGCACATAAAACCAACTAGCCTTCTCCAGATTTGTGGCCCTCGTCCAACAGTATATTTGCAGTAGTAGCACACAAATCATTAACAGAGATGCTGACTGTTAACCGGGCATGCCAGGATGCATAATTAATTCTGACGTTGCGTCAGGCCGCAGTGATGGTCCGCACCCATGCTGGAGGGCCTGATTTGCCACACGCTACTGTTAATGGGTCCATACGTCAGTGAAGATTTGCAGCGCTGGCAGCCATGGATGTTCGCACAAAAGTTTAATGGTTTTGTTTTCTCTTTATTTTTTTGCAGTTGAGATGTTCCCATGCAGTATTATTTTAGCTGACGTCTCAGTACAAAGGTGTGTAGATATAAATGATGTGAATGATGAGGTCAAAAGAAGCACAGGTGGGTACAAACAAACCAAGAAGTGGGTTGTTGACATTTAGCTTGAGGCACACCAGTCCCATGTGATCTATAACTACACTGAGGCCGCAGTGCAAAGTACTTATTATTTTTTGCATTGTTATTTAATTAGTTTCTCAAATACCACTTTATTTGTTCTATATGAAATGCTGCTGTTTACTGTGGTCAGTGTGTGGCCCATATATCAACCCAAGTTAAATGAAAAGTAATTCCACATAATGCGCTACACTGTGTGCCCCATTATTGCATAGTGGGGCACATGTGAAAAAATCCAAGAAGATATTCACTTCTGATGATCAATTCAAAATTTGTGTAGAAGGCTTTTTTATTATGTGCTGAATCAGAAGACATTTGATAAACCAATGTAACAACCCCCCAAAATAAGTTTAGCTGTAATTTGTGCTAGTTTTTCCACCGTTTTTGTCAGGTACAGACATGCTTAGGACTGCAATGTCAGTGTGGCTTCAGATATCCTCTTTTCTGATCAGCCAATTGTAACCCACATAAGAAATGTGATAAATGCATAAATATAATAATTCCTAATTTTTTCCGTGACCTTAAACGCACCGTTTTCATAATGTCATTTTGCACAGCGGAGCGGTTCAGCCAATCGTGGCGCATGGAATTGTAATTTAAGCCTTCCGTATCTCCCCTTCAGCAGAGGCGGGGAGAGGAGGCTAACACACTGGCTGCCACAGACCTCGGAAACGTCTGCCATTTGGGGCATCAGGTACTTACTGTGTGAGGGATCATGCTTTCTCAGTTGGCCAGGTGCCTTGGGTACCAATATAATGGAAACAACATTAACATCTTCAAAATATCAGGAGGCGAACAGCCTGACTTCTCCCCTCTCATTCGCGCCGGTCTTATCTGCACAAAACTGTGCTGCGCTTATGAACAACTTTACATGCACAAACTTAGTGCTCATGGACTTTTAAGGGATATGTCGCACCATATCATAACAATTAAGATTTATGCTGTTAGTGACCATCCGATGATCCACCAGGATAACTTTGTGCACTTTCATGACCGGTTTCAAAGTATACGGCATTCACATCAAACAGCTACGGAGAGAGCCAAAAACAAAGTACTCGTGAGTACTCGGCTGCTTCCGACAAGTGACGTCGCAACTAGAAGCGTCCCAGCGTGCGCTTCAATGGAATGTAGCTGATAACGTTAAGAACGGAGGCACAGATTAATTCCAAAGTTTACATATGTGTGATGTTATGACAACTCGTTTTTAAGTGATAAATGTTTATTTTGCTGCAGTCACAGTTAATATGCACCTGCAGCTACGAGTCATAAACGCAGCCTGTCAATAACCATCTCTACTCCAGGATCAGTTTTGTTGCATGATTAATTATGAGTGTTGTAAGTCAATCTAAAATAATTATATCTGCTGCTGGGGAAAAACAAGCATCTCGTCAGCTGCACAGCGCACACACACATACACACACTCACACATACACACACACAGCGAGCTTCACAGCACACATACATAGCTCCAAATTTACACTTTCTCGAAGTTAAACAAAAATAGAAATCTAGCCACATAAACACAAAGGGGTCAAATGCTGAACAAGCCAGACTCACCATCGTGTTATGCATTAATTTCCAAATGTAAACACACAATGAAAGAAGCACACACCCGTGCATGAGTGAGATCACTGCGGCTGCAGCTCTGCCTCTCTGTCAATCATGGCACGTAAAATAACGTCCATGAAGTCCTGGACATAATGAATTCTGACTTTTTCCAACGTAACAAATCCATCTCCGTGTACAGGCAGTCTGTTAAAAACAGTGTCAGATGTCCCGCGTCCATGTACACAGCTTCAGTAAACCAGCATCCACACAAACAACATGTGACCACACTTTAGGCTACAAAATCCAATGCTGAAAAAGTTAAGAGTTTCAGAGTGAAGCATGCCGTCTCTTCTCTGTAAATCCAAGCCATCACTTTCAGAAGTTTTGTTTTTGGATGGAGCAGGTTCTTTTCCCTCTGTCAGTCTGTCATCGGGATGTTTCTGTTTTGCTAATAAGGATGTCACACACTGCAAAATGCCAAGAATTGCTGAGTGAAACGTTTTCCTGAAATGCACCTGCTAATGCTCAGAGAGAAAGGAATAAAATACATCAGAGATCACTAATCATTATTAGCACATATAATGAGGCAACAGCCACATAAAAAGAAACACTGTTTTCCTCGCTTCATTATACTGCAACACACCTCCCAGAGATCAAATCAAATCAATTCAAATCAATTTAATTTATATAGCGCCAAATCACAACAAACAGTTGCCCCAAGGCGCTTCATATTGCAAGGCAAAAGCCATACAATAATCACAGAAAAACCCCAACGGTCAAAACGACCTCCTATGAGCAAGCACTTGGCGACAGTGGGAAGGAAAAACCCCCTTTTAAGAGGAAGAAACCTCCAGCAGAACCAGGCTCAGGGAGGGGCAGTCTTCTGCTGGGACTGGTTGGGGCTGAGGGAGAGAACCAGGAAAAAGACATGCTGTGGAGGGGAGCAGAGATCAATAACTAATGATTAAATGCAGAGTGGTGCATACAGAGCAAAAAGAGGTGAATAAAAAGAAACAGTGCATCATGGGAACCCCCAGCAGTCTAAGTCTATAGCAGCATAACTAAGGGATGGTTCAGGGTCACCTGATCCAACCCTAACTATAAGCTTTAGCAAAAAGGAAAGTTTTAAGCCTAATCTTAAAAGCAGAGAGGGTGTCTGTCTCCCTGATCTGAATTGGGAGCTGGTTCCACAGGAGAGGAGCCTGAAAGCTGAAGGCTCTGCCTCCCATTCTACTCTTACAAACCCTAGGAATTACAAGTAAGCCTGCAGTCTGAGAGCGAAGCGCTCTATTGGGGTGATATGGTACTACGAGGTCCCTAAGATAAGATGGGACCTGATTATTCAAAACCTTATAAGTAAGAAGAAGAATTTTAAATTCTATTCTAGAATTAACAGGAAGCCAATGAAGAGAGGCCAATATGGGTGAGATATGCTCTCTCCTTCTAGTCCCCATTAGTACTCTAGCTGCAGCATTTTGAATTAACTGAAGGCTTTTCAGGGAACTTTTAGGACAACCTGATAATAATGAATTACAATAGTCCAGCCTAGAGGAAATAAATGCATGAATTAGTTTTTCAGCATCACTCTGAGACAAGACCTTTCTAATTTTAAAGATATTGCGTAAATGCAAAAAAAGCAGTCCTACATATTTGTTTAATATGCGCTTTGAATGACATATCCTGATCAAAAATGACTCCAAGATTTCTTACAGTATTACTAGAGGTCAGGGTAATGCCATCCAGAGTAAGGATCTGATTAGACACCATGTTTCTAAGGTTTGTGGGGCCAAGTACAATAACTTCAGTTTTATCTGAGTTTAAAAGCAGGAAATTAGAGGTCATCCATGTCTTTATGTCTGTAAGACAATCCTGCAGTTTAGCTAATTGGTGTGTGTCCTCTGGCTTCATGGATAGATAAAGCTGGGTATCATCTGCGTAACAATGAAAATTTAAGCAATACCGTCTAATAATACTGCCTAAGGGAAGCATGTATAAAGTGAATAAAATTGGTCCTAGCACAGAACCTTGTGGAACTCCATAATTAACTTTAGTCTGTGAAGAAGATTCCCCATTTACATGAACAAATTGTAATCTATTAGACAAATATGATTCAAACCACCGCAGCACAGTGCCTTTAATACCTATGGCATGCTCTAATCTCTGTAATAAAATTTTATGATCAACAGTATCAAAAGCAGCACTGAGGTCTAACAGAACAAGCACAGAGATGAGTTCACTGTCCGAGGCCATGAGAAGATCATTTGTAACCTTCACTAATGCTGTTTCTGTACTATGATGAATTCTAAAACCTGACTGAAACTCTTCAAATAGACCATTCCTCTGCAGATGATCAGTTAGCTGTTTTACAACTACCCTTTCAAGAATTTATGAGAGAAAAGGAAGGTTGAGATTGGCCTATAATTAGCTAAGATAGCTGGGTCAAGTGATGGCTTTTTAAGTAATGGTTTAATTACTGCCACCTTAAAAGCCTGTGGTACATAGCCAACTAATAAAGATAGATTGATCATATTTAAGATCGAAGCATTAATTAATGGTAGGGCTTCCTTGAGCAGCCTGGTAGGAATGGGGTCTAATAAACATGTTGATGGTTTGGATGAAGTAACTAATGAAAATAACTCAGACGGAACAATCGGAGAAAAAGAGTCTAACCAATACCGGCATCACTGAAAGCAGCCAAAGATAACGATACGTCTTTGGGATGGTTATGAGTAATTTTTCTCTAATAGTTAAAATTTTGTTAGCAAAGAAAGTCATGAAGTCATTACTAGTTAAAGTTAATGGAATACTCAGCTCAATAGAGCTCTGACTCTTTGTCAGCCTGGCTACAGTGCTGAAAAGAAACCTGGGGTTGTTCTTATTTTCTTCAATTAGTGATGAGTAGAAAGATGTCCTAGCTTTACGGAGGGCTTTTTTATAGAGCAACAGACTCTTTTTCCAGGCTAAGTGAAGATCTTCTAAATTAGTGAGACGCCATTTCCTCTCCAACTTACGGGTTATCTGCTTTAAGCTACGAGTTTGTGAGTTATACCACGGAGTCAGACACTTCTGATTTAAAGCTCTCTTTTTCAGAGGAGCTACAGCATCCAAGTTGTCTTCAATGAGGATGTAAAACTATTGACGAGATACTCTATCTCACTTACAGAGTTTAGGTAGCTACTCTGCACTGTGTTGTTATATGGCATTAGAGAACATAAAGAAGGAATCATATCCTTAAACCTAGTTACAGCGCTTTCTGAAAGACTTCTAGTGTAATGAAACTTATTCCCCACTGCTGGGTAGTCCATCAGAGTAAATGTAAATGTTATTAAGAAATGATCAGACAGAAGGGAGTTTTCAGGGAATACTGTTAAGTCTTCTATTTCCATACCATAAGTCAGAACAAGATCTAAGATATGATTAAAGTGGTGGGTGGACTCATTTACATTTTGAGCAAAGCCAATAGAGTCTAATAATAGATTAAATGCAGTGTTGAGGCTGTCATTCTCAGCATCTGAGCGGATGTTAAAATCGCCCACTATAATTATCTTATCTGAGCTAAGCACTAAGTCAGACAAAAGGTCTGAAAATTCACAGAGAAACTCACAGTAACGACCAGGTGGACGATAGATAATAACAAATAAAACTGGTTTTTTGGGACTTCCAATTTGGATGGACAAGACTAAGAGTCAAGCTTTCAAATGAATTAAAGCTTTGTCTGGGTTTTGATTAATTAATAAGCTGGAATGGAAGATTGCTGCTAATCCTCCGCCCCGGCCCGTGCTACGAGCATTCTGACAGTTAGTGTGACTCGGGGGTGTTGACTCATTTAAACTAACATATTCATCCTGCTGTAACCAGGTTTCTGTAAGGCAGAATAAATCAATATGTTGATCAATTATTATATCATTTACCAACAGGGACTTAGAAGAGAGAGACCTAATGTTTAATAGACCACATTTAACTGTTTTAGTCTGTGGTGCAGTTGAAGGTGCTATATTATTTTTTCTTTTTGAATTTTTATGCTTAAATAGATTTTTGCTGGTTATTGGTGGTCTGGGAGCAGGCACCGTCTCTACGGGGATGGGGTAATGAGGGGATGGCAGGGGGAGAGAAGCTGCAGAGAGGTGTGTAAGACTACAACTCTGCTTCCTGGTCCCAACCCTGGATAGTCACGGTTTGGAGGATTTAAGAAAATTGGCCAGATTTCTAGAAATGAGAGCTGCTCCATCCAAAGTGGGATGGATGCCGTCTCTCCTAACAAGACCAGGTTTTCCCCAGAAGCTTTGCCAATTATCTATGAAGCCCACCTCATTTTTTGGACACCACTCAGACAGCCAGCAATTCAAGGAGAACATGCGGCTAAACATGTCACTCCCAGTCCGATTGGGGAGGGGCCCAGAGAAAACTACAGAGTCCGACATTGTTTTTGCAAAGTTACACACCGATTCAATGTTCATTTTAGTGACCTCCGATTGGCGTAACCGGGTGTCATTACTGCCGACGTGAATTACAATCTTAGCAAATTTACGCTTAGCCTTAGCCAGCAGTTTCAAATTTCCTTCAATGTCGCCTGCTCTGGCCCCCGGAAGACAATTGACTATGGTTGCTGGTGTCGCTAACTTCACATTTCTCAAAACAGAGTCGCCAATAACCAGAGTTTGATCCTCGGCGGGTGTGTCGTCGAGTGGGGAAAAACGGTTAGAAATGTGAACGGGTTGGCGGTGTACACGGGGCTTCTGTTTAGGACTACGCTTCCTCCTCACAGTCACCCAGTCAGCCTGCTTTCCCGGCTGCTCGGGATCTGCCAGGGGGGAACTAACGGCGGCTAAGCTACCTTGGTCCGCACCGACTACAGGGGCCTGGCTAGCTGTAGGATTTTCCACGGTGCAGAGCCGAGTCTCCAATTCGCCCAGCCTGGCCTCCAAAGCTACGAATAAGCTACACTTATTACAAGTACGGTTACTGCTAAAGGAGGCCGAGGAATAACTAAACATTTCACACCCACAGCAGAAAAGTGCGGGAGAGACAGGAGAAGCCGCCATGCTAAACCGGCTAAGAGCTAGTAGCTGCGCTAAGCTAGCGGATTCCTAAAAACACGCAAAGTGAATAATGTGTAAATAATTTAGAGGTGATTCAGCAGAAGGAGTGCTTTAGTTAAGGCACGTGAAGATTACGTGGTGGTTGGCTCTCACTGCGGTATTGTATCACTTCCTGTTCCGGAGCACAGCGGTGTTTTGCTGTATCTGTTAGCTGTTTAATCTGCGCAGTTAGATTGATCTAGTTATCTAGATTACGATTTGTTTCCCAGTGTAATCTTTACGTGCCTTAACTAAAGCATTCCTTCTGCTGAATCACCTCTAAATTATTTACACATTATTCACTTTGCGTGTTTTTAGGAATCCGCTAGCTTAGCGTAGCTACTAGCTCTTAGCCGATTTAGCATGGCGGCTTCTCCTGTCTCTCCCGCACTTTTCTGCTCTGGGTGTGAAATGTTTAGTTATTCCTCGGCCTCCTTTAGCAGTAACGGTACTTGTAATAAGTGTAGCTTATTCGTAGCTTTGGAGGCCAGGCTGGGCGAATTGGAGACTCGGCTCCGCACCGTGGAAAATTCTACAGCTAGCAAGGCCCCTGTAGTCGGTGCGGACCAAGGTAGCTTAGCCGCTGTTAGTTCCCCCCTGGCAGATCCCGAGCAGCCGGGAAAGCAGGCCGACTGGGTGACTGTGAGGAGGAAGCGTAGCCCTAAACAGAAGCCCCGTGTACACCGCCAACCCGTTCACATCTCTAACCGTTTTTCCCCACTCGACGACACACCCGCCGAGGATCAAACTCTGGTTATTGGCGACTCTGTTTTGAGAAATGTGAAGTTAGCGACACCAGCAACCATTGTCAATTGTCTTCCGGGGGCCAGAGCAGGCGACATTGAAGGAAATTTGAAACTGCTGGCTAAGGCTAAGCGTAAATTTGGTAAGATTGTAATTCACGTCGGCAGTAATGACACCCGGTTACGCCAATCGGAGGTCACTAAAATGAACATTAAATCGGTGTGTAACTTTGCAAAAACAATGTCGGACTCTGTAGTTTTCTCTGGGCCCCTCCCCAATCGGACCGGGAGTGACATGTTTAGCCGCATGTTCTCCTTGAATTGCTGGCTGTCTGAGTGGTGTCCAAAAAATGAGGTGGGCTTCATAGATAATTGGCAAAGCTTCTGGGGAAAACCTGGTCTTGTTAGGAGAGACGGCATCCATCCCACTTTGGATGGAGCAGCTCTCATTTCTAGAAATCTGGCCAATTTTCTTAAATCCTCCAAACCGTGACTATCCAGGGTTGGGACCAGGAAGCAGAGTTGTAGTCTTACACACCTCTCTGCAGCTTCTCTCCCCCTGCCATCCCCTCATTACCCCATCCCCGTAGAGACGGTGCCTGCTCCCAGACTACCAATAACCAGCAAAAATCTATTTAAGCATAAAAATTCAAAAAGAAAAAATAATATAGCACCTTCAACTGCACCACAGACTAAAACAGTTAAATGTGGTCTATTAAACATTAGGTCTCTCTCTTCTAAGTCCCTGTTGGTAAATGATATAATAATTGATCAACATATTGATTTATTCTGCCTAACAGAAACCTGGTTACAGCAGGATGAATATGTTAGTTTAAATGAGTCAACACCCCGAGTCACACTAACTGTCAGAATGCTCGTAGCACGGGCCGGGGTGGAGGATTAGCAGCAATCTTCCATTCCAGTTTATTAATTAATCCAAACCCAGACAGAGCTTAATTCATTTGAAAGCTTGTCTCTTAGTCTTGTCCATCCAAATTGTAAGTCCCAAAAACCAGTTTATTTGTTATTATCTATCGTCCACCTGGTCGTTACTGTGAGTTTCTCTGTGAATTTTCAGACCTTTTGTCTGACTTAGTGCTTAGCTCAGATAAGATAATTATAGTGGGTGATTTTAACATCCACACAGATGCTGAGAATGACAGCCTCAACACTGCATTTAATCTATTATTAGACTCTATTGGCTTTGCTCAAAAAGTAAATGAGTCCACCCACCACTTTAATCATATCTTAGATCTTGTTCTGACTTATGGTATGGAAATAGAAGACTTAACAGTATTCCCTGAAAACTCCCTTCTGTCTGATCATTTCTTAATAACATTTACATTTACTCTGATGGACTACCCAGCAGTGGGGAGTAAGTTTCATTACACTAGAAGTCAATTCAATTCAATCAATTTTTTTTTTATATAGCGCCAAATCACAACAAACAGTTGCCCCAAGGCGCTTTATATTGTAAGGCAAGGCCATACAATAATGATGTAAAACCCCAACGGTCAAAACGACCCCCTGTGAGCAAGCACTTGGCTACAGTGGGAAGGAAAAACTCCCTTTTAACAGGAAGAAACCTCCAGCAGAACCAGGCTCAGGGAGGGGCAGTCTTCTGCTGGGACTGGTTGGGGCTGAGGGAGAGAACCAGGAAAAAGACATGCTGTGGAGGGGAGCAGAGATCGATCACTAATGATTAAATGCAGAGTGGTGCATACAGAGCAAAAAGAGAAAGAAACAGTGCATCATGGGAACCCCCCAGCAGTCTACGTCTATAGCAGCATAACTAAGGGATGGTTCAGGGTCACCTGATCCAGCCCTAACTATAAGCTTTAGCAAAAAGGAAAGTTTTAAGCCTAATCTTAAAAGTAGAGAGGGTGTCTGTCTCCCTGATCTGAATTGGGAGCTGGTTCCACAGGAGAGGAGCCTGAAAGCTGAAGGCTCTGCCTCCCATTCTACTCCTACAAACCCTAGGAACTACAAGTAAGCCCGCAGTCTGAGAGCGAAGCGCTCTATTGGGGTGATATGGTACTACGAGGTCCCTAAGATAAGATGGGACCTGATTATTCAAAACCTTATAAGTAAGAAGAAGAATTTTAAATTCTATTCTAGAATTAACAGGAAGCCAATGAAGAGAGGCCAATATGGGTGAGATATGCTCTCTCCTTCTAGTCCCCGTCAGCACTCTAGCTGCAGCATTTTGAATTAACTGAAGGCTTTTTAGGGAACTTTTAGGACAACCTGATAATAATGAATTACAATAGTCCAGCCTAGAGGAAATAAATGCATGAATTAGTTTTTCAGCATCACTCTGAGACAAGACCTTTCTGATTTTAGAGATATTGCGTAAATGCAAAAAAGCAGTCCTACATATTTGTTTAATATGCGCTTTGAATGACATATCCTGATCAAAAATGACTCCAAGATTTCTCACAGTATTACTAGAGGTCAGGGTAATGCCATCCAGAGTAAGGATCTGGTTAGACACCATGTTTCTAAGATTTGTGGGGCCAAGAACAATAACTTCAGTTTTATCTGAGTTTAAAAGCAGGAAATTAGAGGTCATCCATGTCTTTATGTCTGTAAGACAATCCTGCAGTTTAGCTAATTGGTGTGTGTCCTCTGGCTTCATGGATAGATAAAGCTGGGCATCATCTGCGTAACAATGAAAATTTAAGCAATACCGTCTAATAATACTGCCTAAGGGAAGCATATATAAAGTGAATAAAATTGGTCCTAGCACAGAACCTTGTGGAACTCCATAATTAACTTCAGTCTGTGAAGAAGATTCCCCATTACATGAACAAATTGTAATCTATTAGACAAATATGATTCAAACCACCGCAGCGCAGTGCCTTTAATACCTATGGCATGCTCTAATCTCTGTAATAAAATTTTATGGTCAACAGTATCAAAAGCAGCACTGAGGTCTAACAGAACAAGCACAGAGATGAGTCCACTGTCCGAGGCCATAAGAAGATCATTTGTAACCTTCACTAATGCTGTTTCTGTACTATGATGAATTCTAAAACCTGACTGAAACTCTTCAAATAGACCATTCCTCTGCAGATGATCAGTTAGCTGTTTTACAACTACCCTTTCAAGAATTTTTGAGAGAAAAGGAAGGTTGGAGATTGGCCTATAATTAGCTAAGATAGCTGGGTCAAGTGATGGCTTTTTAAGTAATGGTTTAATTACTGCCACCTTAAAAGCCTGTGGTACATAGCCAACTAACAAAGATAGATTGATCATATTTAAGATCGAAGCATTAAATAATGGTAGGGCTTCCTTGAGCAGCCTGGTAGGAATGGGGTCTAATAAACATGTTGATGGTTTGGATGAAGTAACTAATGAAAATAACTCAGACAGAACAATCGGAGAGAAAGAGTCTAACCAAATACCGGCATCACTGAAAGCAGCCAAAGATAACGATACGTCTTTGGGATGGTTATGAGTAATTTTTTCTCTAATAGTTAAAATTTTGTTAGCAAAGAAAGTCATGAACTCATTACTAGTTAAAGATAATGGAATACTCAGCTCAATAGAGCTCTGACTCTTTGTCAGCCTGGCTACAGTGCTGAAAAGAAACCTGGGGTTGTTCTTATTTTCTTCAATTAGTGATGAGTAGAAAGATGTCCTAGCTTTACGGAGGGCTTTTTTATAGAGCAACAGACTCTTTTTCCAGGCTAAGTGAAGATCTTCTAAATTAGTGAGACGCCATTTCCTCTCCAACTTACGGGTTATCTGCTTTAAGCTACGAGTTTGAGAGTTATACCATGGAGTCAGACACTTCTGATTTAAAGCTCTCTTTTTCAGAGGAGCTACAGCATCCAAAGTTGTCTTCAATGAGGATGTAAAACTATTGACGAGATACTCTATCTCCCTTACAGAGCCTAGGTAGCCACTCTGCACCGTGTTGCCACATGGCATTAGAGAACACAAAGAAGGAATCATATCCTTAAACCTAGTTACAGCGCTTTCTGAAAGACTTCTAGTGTAATGAAACTTATTCCCTACTGCTGGGTAGTCCATCAGAGTAAATGTAAATGTTATTAAAAAATGATCAGACAGAAGGGAGTTTTCAGGGAATACTGTTAAGTCTTCTATTTCCATACCATAAGTCAGAACAAGATCTAAGATATGATTAAAGTGGTGGGTGGACTCATTTACTTTTTGAGCAAAGCCAATAGAGTCTAATAATAGATTAAATGCAGTGTTGAGGCTGTCATTCTCAGCATCTGTGTGGATGTTAAAATCGCCCACTATAATTATCTTATCTGAGCTAAGCACTAAGTCAGACAAAAGGTCTGAAAATTCACAGAGAAACTCACAGTAACGACCAGGTGGACGATAGATAATAACAAATAAAACTGGTTTTTGGGACTTCCAATTTGGATGGACAAGACTAAGAGACAAGCTTTCAAATGAATTAAAGCTCTGTCTGGGTTTTTGATTAATTAATAAGCTGGAATGGAAGATTGCTGCTAATCCACCGCCCCGGCCCGTGCTACGAGCATTCTGACAGTTAGTGTGACTCGGGGGTGTTGACTCATTTAAACTAACATATTCATCCTGCTGTAACCAGGTTTCTGTTAGGCAGAATAAATCAATATGTTGATCAATTATTATATCATTTACCAACAGGGACTTAGAAGAGAGAGACCTAATGTTTAATAGACCACATTTAACTGTTTTAGTCTGTGGTGCAGTAGAAGGTGCTATATTATTTTTTCTTTTTGAATTTTTATGCTTAAATAGATTTTTGCTGGTTATTGGTAGTCTGGGAGCAGGCACCGTCTCTACGGGGATGGGGTAATGAGGGGATGGCAGGGGGAGAGAAGCTGCAGAGAGGTGTGTAAGACTACAACTCTGCTTCCTGGTCCCAACCCTGGATAGTCACGGTTTGGAGGATTTAAGAAAATTAGCCAGATTTCTAGAAATGAGAGCTGCTCCATCCAAAGTGGGATGGATGCCGTCTCTCCTAACAAGACCAGGTTTTCCCCAGAAGCTTTGCCAATTATCTATGAAGCCCACCTCATTTTTTGGACACCACTCAGACAGCCAGCAATTCAAGGAGAACATGCGGCTAAACATGTCACTCCCGGTCTGATTGGGGAGGGGTCCAGAGAAAACTACAGAGTCCGACATTGTTTTTGCAAAGTTACACACCGATTTAATGTTAATTTTAGTGACCTCCGATTGGCGTAACCGAGTGTCATTACTGCCGACGTGAATTACAATCTTACCAAATTTACGCTTAGCCTTAACCAGCAGTTTCAAATTTCCTTCAATGTCGCCTGCTCTGGCCCCCGGAAGACAATTGACTATGGTTGCTGGTGTCGCTAACTTCACATTTCTCAAAACAGAGTCGCCAATAACCAGAGTTTGATCCTCGGCGGGTGTGTCGTCGAGTGGGGAAAAACGGTTAGAAATGTGAATGGGTTGGCGGTGTACACGGGGCTTCTGTTTAGGGCTACGCTTCCTCCTCACAGTCACCCAGTCGGCCTGCTTTCCCGGCTGCTCGGGATCTGCCAGGGGGGAACTAACGTCTTTCAGAAAGCGCTGTAACTAGGTTTAAGGATATGATTCCTTCTTTATGTTCTCTAATGCCATATACCAACACAGTGCAGAGTAGCTACCTAAACTCTGTAAGGGAGATAGAGTATCTCGTCAATAGTTTTACATCCTCATTGAAGACAACTTTGGATGCTGTAGCTCCTCTGAAAAAGAGAGCTTTAAATCAGAAGTGTCTGACTCCGTGGTATAACTCACAAACTCGTAGCTTAAAGCAGATAACCCGTAAGTTGGAGAGGAAATGGCGTCTCACTAATTTAGAAGATCTTCACTTAGCCTGGAAAAAGAGTCTGTTGCTCTATAAAAAAGCCCTCCGTAAAGCTAGGACATCTTTCTACTCATCACTAATTGAAGAAAATAAGAACAACCCCAGGTTTCTTTTCAGCACTGTAGCCAGGCTGACAAAGAGTCAGAGCTCTATTGAGCTGAGTATTCCATTAACTTTAACTAGTAATGACTTCATGACTTTCTTTGCTAACAAAATTTTAACTATTAGAGAAAAAATTACTCATAACCATCCCAAAGACGTATCGTTATCTTTGGCTGCTTTCAGTGATGCCGGTATTTGGTTAGACTCTTTCTCTCCGATTGTTCTGTCTGAGTTATTCTCATTAGTTACTTCATCCAAACCATCAACATGTTTATTAGACCCCATTCCTACCAGGCTGCTCAAGGAAGCCCTACCATTATTTAATGCTTTGATCTTAAATATGATCAATCTATCTTTGTTAGTTGGCTATGTACCACAGGCTTTTAAGTGGCAGTAATTAAACCATTACTTAAAAAGCCATCACTTGACCCAGCTATCTTAGCTAATTATAGGCCAATCTCCAACCTTCCTTTTCTCTCAAAAATTCTTGAAAGGGTAGTTGTAAAACAGCTAACTGATCATCTGCAGAGGAATGGTCTATTTGAAGAGTTTCAGTCAGGTTTTAGAATTCATCATAGTACAGAAACAGCATTAGTGAAGGTTACAAATGATCTTCTTATGGCCTCGGACAGTGGACTCATCTCTGTGCTTGTTCTGTTAGACCTCAGTGCTGCTTTTGATACTGTTGACCATAAAATTTTATTACAGAGATTAGAGCATGCCATAGGTATTAAAGGCACTGCGCTGCGGTGGTTTGAATCATATTTGTCTAATAGATTACAATTTGTTCATGTAAATGGGGAATCTTCTTCACAGATTAAAGTTAATTATGGAGTTCCACAAGGTTCTGTGTTAGGACCAATTTTATTCACTTTATACATGCTTCCCTTAGGCAGTATTATTAGACGGTATTGCTTAAATTTTCATTGTTACGCAGATGATACCCAGCTTTATCTATCCATGAAGCCAGAGGACACACACCAATTAGCTAAACTGCAGGATTGTCTTACAGACATAAAGACATGGATGACCTCTAATTTCCTGCTTTTAAACTCAGATAAAACTGAAGTTATTGTACTTGGCCCCACAAATCTTAGAAACATGGTGTCTAACCAGATCCTTACTCTGGATGGCATTACCCTGACCTCTAGTAATACTGTGAGAAATCTTGGAGTCATTTTTGATCAGGATATGTCATTCAATGCGCATATTAAACAAATATGTAGGACTGCTTTTTTGCATTTACGCAATATCTCTAAAATTAGAAAGGTCTTGTCTCAGAGTGATGCTGAAAAACTAATTCATGCATTTATTTCTTCTAGGCTGGACTATTGTAATTCATTATTATCAGGTTGTCCTAAAAGTTCCCTGAAAAGCCTTCAGTTAATTCAAAATACTGCAGCTAGAGTACTGACGGGGACTAGAAGGAGAGAGCATATCTCACCCATATTGGCCTCTCTTCATTGGCTTCCTGTTAATTCTAGAATAGAATTTAAAATTCTTCTTCTTACTTATAAGGTTTTGAATAATCAGGTCCCATCTTATCTTAGGGACCTCGTAGTACCATATCACCCCAATAGAGCGCTTCGCTCTCAGACTGCAGGCTTACTTGTAGTTCCTAGGGTTTGTAAGAGTAGAATGGGAGGCAGAGCCTTCAGCTTTCAGGCTCCTCTCCTGTGGAACCAGCTCCCAATTCAGATCAGGGAGACAGACACCCTCTCTACTTTTAAGATTAGGCTTAAAACTTTCCTTTTTGCTAAAGCTTATAGTTAGGGCTGGATCAGGTGACCCTGAACCATCCCTTAGTTATGCTGCTATAGACGTAGACTGCTGGGGGGTTCCCATGATGCACTGTTTCTTTC
This sequence comes from Thalassophryne amazonica, assembly GCF_902500255.1. Lineage (NCBI taxonomy): Eukaryota > Metazoa > Chordata > Actinopteri > Batrachoidiformes > Batrachoididae > Thalassophryne > Thalassophryne amazonica. Next base: position 69,277,113 of record NC_047106.1, on the reverse strand, counting down.
TCTTTTTGCTCTGTATGCACCACTCTGCATTTAATCATTAGTGATCGATCTCTGCTCCCCTCCACAGCATGTCTTTTTCCTGGTTCTCTCCCTCAGCCCCAACCAGTCCCAGCAGAAGACTGCCCCTCCCTGAGCCTGGTTCTGCTGGAGGTTTCTTCCTGTTAAAAGGGAGTTTTTCCTTCCCACTGTAGCCAAGTGCTTGCTCACAGGGGGTCGTTTTGACCGTTGGGGTTTTACATAATTATTGTATGGCCTTGCCTTACAATATAAAGCGCCTTGGGGCAACTGTTTGTTGTGATTTGGCGCTATATAAAAAAATTGATTGATTGATTGATTGATTACACTGGGAAACAAATCGTAATCTAGATAACTAGATCAATCTAACTGCGCAGATTAAACAGCTAACAGATACAGCAAAACACCGCTGTGCTCCGGAACAGGAAGTGATACAATACCGCAGTGAGAGCCAACCACCAGTAGAGGCAAGCAAGAGTTAAAAGTTAGCATTAAGCAGAGATGAATCATATATCTTCTGAATGTGGCCCATTATTGTTACACCAAATTAATAAAACTTTCTTTCTCTAGCAGTATTATCCATACTTGCTACACAATCATCAGACACTTTTATCTCTTTGGGGACTCGTTCCCTTTGGTTGATCCACATGGGTCTATCAGATGGGACACCAATGGCTTCTGAGAGAGAACACACAGGACCCATTTTACTAAGATCCCAAATAAGGGCCCGGTCACACAGGACACAGTGATAGCTAAACGAAGGATAAGAAGTCACAAATCGTTGAGAAAAGGTGTGAACGAATGATTGTGCACCTTTCCCATCTCCGAATAGCCTGCGAATCAAAAGCGCAAAAAGGAACAAAACAAAACCGAAGCTAACAAAAGAAAACACTTTCAACTAAATAAAAACATTCACGGTGACATGACTGACAACGGGTATGAGACTGAGCACAGCCAGCCGTGTCCACCGCAGTACTTGCAGGTGCAGTATTTGGTCGTCTTAACAACAGGTGAGAGATTTTGTTTGTCTTCACAACAACTACATGTGCACACACAGGCCAGCCACAAACAATTGAAGTTTGAAGTTAAAGTTAAAGTAGTTGATAAAACATTCTTATCACTATTGTTTCTGGATGACAATGTTACTTTTCATCCCACATATGAACGAGTCATCAGCGATACAAGGACGCTGCGCTGTGACGTACCTTTGCGTTGTCCAATAGGAACGCGTTGGGCCAAAACACGGAAGACTAATGGCAGAAACCACTGATCTCTACAAAACGGATCGGAACAGAAACCACTGATCTGTGCAAAACATACGTGTCACAGGACTGCTCATTTATGGAGCAGTTTTCTGAATAAAAATCCTTCGAAATGTTTTTTGTTACCTCAGAATTTCTGATTACTGTTAAAAGTTTAGAACACTTGTAATTAAAATAGCTAAATAAATCAATAAATGGTTCTTTAGAAACCTTTCATCTGTAAATTAAAACCACCTGTTATTTCAGATTAGATAATTTAAGGAACCTCAGACATTTATTTTTAGAGAAAATAACATGAAAATTTGTACATTTTTTTTAAGTCTGGTAGATTATTTATATCTCATTTCAACCAGAAAAACAGACACTGTAAATAAATACAAATGTTTATTATAAATGCAACAGGAAATAATTTAACAATGACTGCAGTGTGATTGTAAAGTAGGATTTCTGTGACATAAACGTCATGATGAATTTTTTTATATAGTCATTTCAACTTGTAATTTTGTCAAAATATGTAATTGCCTTTAATGTTATCAGGACAGAGTCATTTCTAAAATGTGAATTTGAGTGCAATAAGTGGAGAGCTTCTACCTGTGCAAATGTCTTTTGACTTTGATTCGTGGACATTTTTAATGATCCGTTCATTTATTGTTAAAATATAAAATGAAACAGCTTTTTATGCTGCCCCCGTGACCCGACTCCGGATAAAGCGGAAGAAAATGGATGGATGGACAAAATAGTTGCTGTTGAATGAGCCTTTTATTTAGAAGCAGGTGATGTTCTGCTGGATTCTCAGGACCAGATGAAGGTCTCTTCTGCAGCTTTGAACTCTGGTGGTGTTGCTGAAGAGCAGAGATGTTTTCTTTCGACTGGACTTCGTGGTGTTCAGCTCATCAATGGAAGTTTGGTTGTCTGCACAGAAAATGTTCCTGATTGGGACAAATAAAAATATTTCTTTAAATATAAAGAACCACTAAACAGTTTATATATAAAAAAGGGGAAAAAAAATGGGAAAAAACAATGGAAAAAAACGCCCGAAAAAATAAGTTATTTAAAGTTGAGCTTTTGTGGTGTCTGAAAAAAGCTGTAGCTTTATTTGGTAAAAATAAAAAAGACTGAACCATTTAGAAATTAAAGCGTTCACTCAGATCAACTGTGCTAAAAGGCTAAGCTAATGTTAGCTGATCATTAAACCTTCACAGCAGTTCAGTAAACATCACGATTTATTTTAATATTATTCTCACCTCGATAAAGCTGCAGAACTAAACTCCGTTGGGCAAACTGGGACTTTGCATATATCCAAAATGTGGGAGATTTCGGACTGAGTGGGTTTGCTCCATCCCCCTGGCTGCCTGCCTCGGTCTGCCCAGGAATGATGTCTGAAGGCCGGCTTCTCCATGCGGGTCGGCCCACTATCACGGTTCGATCGATATCCCACCAAGTCGTCAGTCCTCCCTCGGTCGGCGTCACTCTGAAAAGTAGCTGAAAAAAAGCTTCCCCCAGCAGGGTGATGGGAGAATTGTTCTGCTGTTTTTTAAAGCTTTTTTGTGGTTCAGGCGACGCAAATTCAAGATGGCGATCGCTGAACTTTCTTCAGGTTGTGGAAACAGCCAGAGTATGACGTGGCCGCAATCTCTGCCCCCTTGCCGCTTCCGAAGCGACGCGTCTGACGTCTGACGCGTTGACGGCCTGGCCTGAAGTATTCCGTGTGAAAGGCCCATAAATGAGGATTTTGTGCATATTCATGACTGTAAGTGCATAATTAAATGAAACCAGCCAGTTGCAGGTATGTGCCTTGTGCTTCATTACGCACAAACTCTGCCACATAACTAAGCATGTTCTCATGCTGGCAATTAAAAAAAAGACAATCTCTTATTTCATATATTTAATTATTGTTCAATCCACAGCATTTCAGCAGACTGGTGTATATTTACACTGTGTTCTATCTGTCGAACACACACAGGCAAAAGACAGCAAGGTTTCAAACACAAAAAATACAGATGCTATCAAGGGCGCAATTTAGAACTAGAAATTGGGAGGGACAAAGTGCGAGGCCCGCAGGCTCGAAGCCCATAGGCTGGGGAAGAAGCCAACGGTTTCTAGATAAGCTCAGATGCAATCTGAGCATCCAGAACAGTCATTTTAATGTTTTGAGAAGACCATAAAGTGGACACCATTTGACTTATACAATTTGAAACTGTGATATGATATAAGTACTTTATTCTGAGAATAGCCAGCACTGATTTTATTAACATCCTGGTGTAAATAAGGTATCACCACATGTGTAGAACTCAAAAAGAATGATAGGTTGAGTTTTCATTAAAAAAAACAACTGCAATGTGGTAAAATGTATTCATAAATATGAAAGAACAGGCTCTTAATTATTAACTATCGCATACTGTATTTTTTTTCTCAAGATTTGTTTTTGCATAAATTTGAAAAAACAACAGATCATAAGTTTAGGATAAATTACTTATCACGAATTTAATTTTCGAAGTGGCACTAATGACAGCAGTCATACTGAACATAATTTTGCTTGCATAGACGGATTTTGGAGATCAAGCAATAATTGCAGATGGGCTTTCTGAGGTCCCAGATAGCTTTTCTGATTCTAACTTTCAGAATTTAGTAAATTAGCATATGGTCCATTGATACTTATGTGTAGACACTAGTCCCTAGAGGCAACTATTTGGTTTCAAATCTGGGCAAAGAAAATTCTGAATGTGTCAAACAAGAAACAGGTGTTGTAAACAAGTCAATGCTGCTAAAAATACAAACTTGCAGAAACAAAGATACTATTCTGACATGGTTTTGCACATAAGACTGACATAGCATGTTTCAAGTACACACATATGTCAGAAGGTGGGGGGGGGGACATACCATATTCTGTCCCCCCTGGTTGAACAGGTGGGGGGGACATGTCCCCCTATCCCCCACCAAATTGCACCCATGGATGCTATCAGCACCCTCTAAATGTCCTTTTGACCTTGATAAATCGTGTTGCATGTGTAAGCCTCACCTGTTTGCATGTCCCCTCACACAATTTTCCATACTCAGTGGACAAACCTCATATAGCATAATCATGAAGGCAAATGCAGTTTTTGTAAATTTGAAAGACAATGTTTAGTGCGTTCTGTTAATAAATCAGCATGAACTCTATTTTTCTTTTCTATTTTCTTTTTTTGCAAGTGTGCAACTGCTACAGTGTTTGTGCATGATTTAACACATTAAAGTGTTAGTAAATCAGGATCATGGCGACCAATTTGCCAGTGGTACACTTTTTGACTTCCCAGCTTCACTTTCTTGGACATTTTCAGGGGGAAAATATAAATAATTTTATATATGTACCGATGGTCAATTTTGAAATAAATAAATAAAAGAAAAAAATTGAATAATTGCTTTATTTTGTGTGTGGGGGGGGGGGGGGGGGGCTCCCAGCAGTCATTGGGTGAGTGGAGGCATAGGCGGTTTTAGAAGGGGGGCCAACAGGGGCCATTGCCCCTGTAAAATTGCTCCTGGCCCCTGTTGTGGCCCCTGTGCTGAACAAATAATAAGATTTTTTAATTTCTTGCACGACGTGCGCTGGTTTGAAGATCCGAACTGACATGACGCAGTGTTCTACAACGACTCCTTAAAGCACTACACACATTGTTAACTGCACAGCCAAATCATCAGCTGCAGCGCGAATTGTAAACTTCTGATGTGAGAGAGATAACTACCTGCAAGGATTACTGCATAGAGGGGAAGGTAAGGAAAATAATTAAATTCAGTAGCGTTGTTGTTTGCACATCTGTGTTTTACCATTGATGTTCATTAATAAATCAGTTTTATTGCGCTTATGTATTGGTCTTGCTTGCTATGTTTATGAATAAGAAAAGCTAAGTTAATATATCGTCATGTTCACCTACCGTTAGTAGCTTTATCTTTCTTGAAAGTCCATTGCACAGCTATAAGTAGCCTAACTTAATATATTTGGGAAATTGGCAAAAATAATCGACAGTGTTTAGCTCTCTTGTACTGTAAAACCTGAATGGCCTTGTGATACGTAGATGCTACAATCTTCATTTACTTTTTAGTAGGCTAGGCTATCATCATGAAAAGGAGCAAGGACATTAAGTCCTTTTTTGCCCTTGTGGGCAAAAAGCAACATAGAGAGAGTAAGGGAGAAGAATCAATCAATCAATCAATCAATTTTTTATATAGCGCCAAATCACAACAAACAGTTGCCCCAAGGCGCTTTATATTGTAAGGCAAGGCCATACAATAATTATGTAAAACCCCAACGGTCAAAACGACCCCCTGTGAGCAAGCACATGGCTACAGTGGGAAGGAAAAACTCCCTTTTAACAGGAAGAAACCTCCAGCAGAACCAGGCTCAGGGAGGGGCAGTCTTCTGCTGGGACTGGTTGGGGCTGAGGGAGAGAACCAGGAAAAAGACATGCTGTGGAGGGGAGCAGAGATCGATCACTAATGATTAAATGCAGAGTGGTGCATACAGAGCAAAAAGAGAAAGAAACAGTGCATCATGGGAACCCCCCAGCAGTCTACGTCTATAGCAGCATAACTAAGGGATGGTTCAGGGTCACCTGATCCAGTCCTAACTATAAGCTTTAGCAAAAAGGAAAGTTTTAAGCCTAATCTTAAAAGTAGAGAGGGTATCTGTCTCCCTGATCTGAATTGGGAGCTGGTTCCACAGGAGAGGAGCCTGAAAGCTGAAGGCTCTGCCTCCCATTCTACTCTTACAAACCCTAGGAACTACAAGTAAGCCTGCAGTCTGAGAGCGAAGCGCTCTATTGGGGTGATATGGTACTACGAGGTCCCTAAGATAAGATGGGACCTGATTATTCAAAACCTTATAAGTAAGAAGAAGAATTTTAAATTCTATTCTAGAATTAACAGGAAGCCAATGAAGAGAGGCCAATATGGGTGAGATATGCTCTCTCCTTCTAGTCCCCGTCAGTACTCTAGCTGCAGCATTTTGAATTAACTGAAGGCTTTTTAGGGAACTTTTAGGACAACCTGATAATAATGGATTACAATAGTCCAGCCTAGAGGAAATAAATGCATGAATTAGTTTTTCAGCATCACTCTGAGACAAGACCTTTCTGATTTTAGAGATATTGCGTAAATGCAAAAAAGCAGTCCTACATATTTGTTTAATATGCACTTTGAATGACATATCCTGATCAAAAATGACTCCAAGATTTCTCACAGTATTACTAGAGGTCAGGGTAATGCCATCCAGAGTAAGGATCTGGTTAGACACCATGTTTCTAAGATTTGTGGGGCCAAGTACAATAACTTCAGTTTTATCTGAGTTTAAAAGCAGGAAATTAGAGGTCATCCATGTCTTTATGTCTGTAAGACAATCCTGCAGTTTAGCTAATTGGTGTGTGTCCTCTGGCTTCATGGATAGATAAAGCTGGGTATCATCTGCGTAACAATGAAAATTTAAGCAATACCGTCTAATAATATTGCCTAAGGGAAGCATATATAAAGTGAATAAAATTGGTCCTAGCACAGAACCTTGTGGAACTCCATAATTAACTTTAGTCTGTGAAGAAGATTCCCCATTTACATGAACAAATTGTAATCTATTAGACAAATATGATTCAAACCACCGCAGCGCAGTGCCTTTAATACCTATGGCATGCTCTAATCTCTGTAATAAAATTTTATGGTCAACAGTATCAAAAGCAGCACTGAGGTCTAACAGAACAAGCACAGAGATGAGTCCACTGTCCGAGGCCATAAGAAGATCATTTGTAACCTTCACTAATGCTGTTTCTGTACTATGATGAATTCTAAAACCTGACTGAAACTCTTCAAATAGACCATTCCTCTGCAGATGATCAGTTACCCTTTCAAGAATTTTTGAGAGAAAAGGAAGGTTGGAGATTGGCCTATAATTAGCTAAGATAGCTGGGTCAAGTGATGGCTTTTTAAGTAATGGTTTAATTACTGCCACCTTAAAAGCCTGTGGTACATAGCCAACTAACAAAGATAGATTGATCATATTTAAGATCGAAGCATTAAATAATGGTAGGGCTTCCTTGAGCAGCCTGGTAGGAATGGGGTCTAATAAACATGTTGATGGTTTGGATGAAGTAACTAATGAAAATAACTCAGACAGAACAATCGGAGAGAAAGAGTCTAACCAAATACCGGCATCACTGAAAGCAGCCAAAGATAACGATACGTCTTTGGGATGGTTATGAGTAATTTTTTCTCTAATAGTTAAAATTTTGTTAGCAAAGAAAGTCATGAAGTCATTACTAGTTAAAGTTAATGGAATACTCAGCTCAATAGAGCTCTGACTCTTTGTCAGCCTGGCTACAGTGCTGAAAAGAAACCTGGGGTTGTTCTTATTTTCTTCAATTAGTGATGAGTAGAAAGATGTCCTAGCTTTACGGAGGGCTTTTTTATAGAGCAACAGACTCTTTTTCCAGGCTAAGTGAAGATCTTCTAAATTAGTGAGACGCCATTTCCTCTCCAACTTACGGGTTATCTGCTTTAAGCTACGAGTTTGTGAGTTATACCACGGAGTCAGACACTTCTGATTTAAAGCTCTCTTTTTCAGAGGAGCTACAGCATCCAAAGTTGTCTTCAATGAGGATGTAAAACTATTGACGAGATACTCTATCTCCCTTACAGAGTTTAGGTAGCTACTCTGCACTGTGTTGTTATATGGCATTAGAAAACATAAAGAAGGAATCATATCCTTAAACCTAGTTACAGCGCTTTCTGAAAGACTTCTAGTGTAATGAAACTTATTCCCTACTGCTGGGTAGTCCATCAGAGTAAATGTAAATGTTATTAAGAAATGATCAGACAGAAGGGAGTTTTCAGGGAATACTGTTAAGTCTTCTATTTCCATACCATAAGTCAGAACAAGATCTAAGATATGATTAAAGTAGTAGATGGACTCATTTACTTTTTGAGCAAAGCCAATAGAGTCTACTAGATTAAATGCAGTGTTGAGGCTGTCATTCTCAGCATCTGTGTGGATGTTAAAATCGCCCACTATACTTATCTTATCTGAGCTAAGCACTAAGTCAGACAAAAGGTCTGAAAATTCACAGAGAAACTCACAGTAACGACCAGGTGGACGATAGATAATAACAAATAAAACTGGTTTTTGGGACTTCCAATTTGGATGGACAAGACTAAGAGACAAGCTTTCAAATGAATTAAAGCTCTGTCTGGGTTTTTGATTAATTAATAAGCTGGAATGGAAGATTGCTGCTAATCCTCCGCCCCGGCCCGTGCTACGAGCATTCTGACAGTTAGTGTGACTCGGGGGTGTTGACTCATTTAAACTAACATATTCATCCTGCTGTAACCAGGTTTCTGTTAGGCAGAATAAATCAATATGTTGATCAATTATTATATAATTTACCAACAGGGACTTAGAAGAGAGAGACCTAATGTTTAATAGACCACATTTAACTGTTTTAGTCTGTGGTGCAGTTGAAGGTGCTATATTATTTTTTCTTTTTGAATTTTTATGCTTAAATAGATTTTTGCTGGTTATTGGTAGTCTGGGAGCAGGCACCGTCTCTACCGCGATGGGGTAATGAGGGGATGGCAGGGGGAGAGAAGCTGCAGAGAGGTGTGTAAGACTACAACTCTGCTTCCTGGTCCCAACCCTGGATAGTCACGGTTTGGAGGATTTAAGAAAATTGGCCAGATTTCTAGAAATGAGAGCTGCTCCATCCAAAGTGGGATGGATGCCGTCTCTCCTAACAAGACGAGGTTTTCCCCAGAAGCTTTGCCAATTATCTATGAAGCCCACCTCATTTTTTGGACACCACTCAGACAGCCAGCAATTCAAGGAGAACATGCGGCTAAACATGTCACTCCCGGTCCGATTGGGGAGGGGCCCAGAGAAAACTACAGAGTCCGACATTGTTTTTGCAAAGTTACACACCGATTTAATGTTAATTTTAGTGACCTCCGATTGGCGTAACCGGGTGTCATTACTGCCGACGTGAATTACAATCTTACCAAATTTACGCTTAGCCTTAGCCAGCAGTTTCAAATTTCCTTCAATGTCGCCTGCTCTGGCCCCCGGAAGACAATTGACTATGGTTGCTGGTGTCGCTAACTTCACATTTCTCAAAACAGAGTCGCCAATAACCAGAGTTTGATCCTCGGCGGGTGTGTCGTCGAGTGGGAAAAAACGGTTAGAGATGTGAACGGGTTGGCGGTGTACACGGGGCTTCTGTTTAGGGCTACGCTTCCTCCTCACAGTCACCCAGTCAGCCTGCTTTCCCGGCTGCTCGGGATCTGCCAGGGGGGAACTAACGGCGGCTAAGCTACCTTGGTCCGCACCGACTACAGGGGCCTGGCTAACTGTAGAATTTTCCACGGTGCGGAGCCGAGTCTCCAATTCGCCCAGCCTGGCCTCCAAAGCTACGAATAAGCTACACTTATTACAAGTACCGTTACTGCTAAAGGAGGCCGAGGAATAACTAAACATTTCACACCCAGAGCAGAAAAGTGCGGGAGAGACAGGAGAAGCCGCCATGCTAAATCGGCTAAGAGCTAGTAGCTACGCTAAGCTAGCAGATTCCTAAAAACACGCAAAGTGAATAATGTGTAAATAATTTAGAGGTGATTCAGCAGAAGGAGTGCTTTAGTTAAGGCACGTAAAGATTACACTGGGAAACAAATCGTAATCTAGATAACTAGATCAATCTAACTGCGCAGATTAAACAGCTAACAGATACAGAAAAACACCGCTGTGCTCCGGAACAGGAAGTGATACAATACCGCAGTGAGAGCCAACCACCAGTAGAGGCAAGCAAGAAGATTATGAAATAGGTCAAGAGCAGGAGGAGAGAGCCAGAAGTGGTGGTTGGAGAGGTGGAAAGTGAGGCATCTGAAAGGCAATCTGAGATTGAGGAGGAAGACATAGAGGAGGATCAGACTAAGGGACAGAATGAGGGACAACCCAAGGAGTCATTGGAACAACCAGATTCACCATGCATATCAAGTACAGCACCATCAGGTTTGTGATGTTGAACTTCAACAGTTGAAGAAGGGTGGGTGTGTGTGTGAGAGAGTGAGAGAGAGCAATTCATATAGGCCTACCCTGAAAGTGTGAAGTCTGAATAGTAATTAAGAAATGTAAAGTAAGGAATAAATAAATTAATTAAGCAAGAATGATTTTTGTTCTCTGTTGCACTCTCATGTTTACTGTATTCTTTCTGCAGATATCAGCAAATGCTTGGACGACACTCCAGTGCAGCCACATCTGAAAACCTTCCCTACCACACTAATGGGGGACCGGAGGCACAGTTTCCAGGCTAGCTGGTATGAAATCCACCCCTGGATTGAGTATTCTGTGATGATGGACTCAGTGTTTTGCTTTGCATGCCGCCATTTTAGCCCGGAAAATGTATTAGCGACTGTATTTGACTCACCATTGGGTTTTAAAAACTGGAAAAAAGCAAATGAAAGAGAGGGATGTTTTTCCAGCCATACAAAGTCTAACAGGCACAAGCAAGCAATGATAGCATGGAGAGATTACCAGAGGGCTGTCAAAACTAATGCAACACTAGAAAAATGTCCTTAATAAGAAGCACAGTAAACAGGTAAAAGAAAATAGGGAATATATCAGGACCATTGGGGAAGTGTTGTTGCTCACAGCTTGACAAAACATAGCACAGAGAGGACATGATGAATCAGAGCAATCACACAAGGGCAACTTCAAAGAAATACTAGATGTTGCTAATCATGACGCATTGGTCAAACATAGGTTGACCACCATTCGTAATGCAAAATACACAAACAAAAGTAATTCAGAACGAAGTACAGATTGTTTGGCTGAAATGGTCAGGTCTGAAATTGTTGAAGAAATAAAACAGAGTGAAGTCTTCAGTGTCATGGCTGATGAGAAGATGTATCAAAGAAGGAACAGATTTCTTTTATTCTCTGTTATTATTACAATGGGGCCATTAGGGAAAGTTATCTGCATTTTGAATGTGCTGAGAGGCTGGATGCTGCAGGGCTTACAGAGAAAATTGTCCACCTATTAGAACGCCATGGACTGAACTTTAAAAAAAAACCTCATAGGCCAGGTGTATGACGGCACAGCCGTCATGAGTGGAAAACATTCAGGGGTCCAGGCAAGAATAAAACAGCAGGCAAAATATGTCTTTTACGTTCATTGTAGTGCCCACTGCCTTAATTTAAATCAAATCAAATTAAATCAATTTTATTTATATAGCGCCAAATCACAACAAACAGTTGCCCCAAGGCGCTTTATATTGTAAGGCAAAGCCATACAATAATTACAGAAAAACCCCAACGGTCAAACGACCCCATATGAGCAAGCACTTGAGGACAGTGGGAAGGAAAAACTCCCTTTTAACAGGAAGAAACCTCCAGCAGAACCAGGCTCATGGAGGGGCAGTCTTCTGCTGGGACTGGTTGGGGCTGAGGGGAGAGAATCAGGAAAAAGACATGCTGTGGAAGAGAGCAGAGATCAATCACTAATGATTAAAAGCAGAGTGGTGCATACAGAGCAAAAAGAGGTGAATAAAAAGAAACACTCAGTGCGTCATGGGAACCCCCCAGCAGTCTATGTCTATAGCAGCATAACTAAGGGATGGTTCAGGGTCACCCGATCCATCCCTAACTATAAGCTTTTTCAGAAAGGAAAGTTTTAAGCTTAATCTTAAAAGTAGAGAGGGTGTCTGTCTCCCTAATCCGAATTGGGAGCTGGTTCCACAGGAGAGGAGCCTGAAAGCTGAAAGCTCTGCCTCCCATTCTACTCTTACAAACCCTAGGAACTACAAGTAAGCCTGCAGTCTGAGAGCGAAGCGCTCTATTGGGGTGCTATGGTACTAAGAGGTCCCTAACATAAGATGGGACCTGATTATTCAAAACCTTATAAGTAAGAAGAAGAATTTTAATTTCTATTCTGGAATTAACAGGGAGCCAATGAAGAGAGGCCAATATGGGTGAAATATGCTCTCTCCTTCTAGTCCCTGTCAGCACTCTAGCTGCAGTATTTTGAATTAACTGAAGGCTTTTCAGGGAACTTTTAGGACAACCTGATAATAATGAATTACAATAGTCCAGCCTAGAAGAAATAAATGCATGAATTAGCTTTTCAGCATCACTCTGAGACAAGACCTTTCTAATTTTAGAGATATTGCGCAAATGCAAAAAAGCAGTCCTACATATTTGCTTAATATGCGCATTGAAGGACATATCCTGATCAAAAATGACTCCAAGATTTCTCACAGTATTACTGGAGGTCAGGGTAATGCCACCCAGAGTAAGGATCTGGTTAGACACCATGTTTCTAAGATTTGTGGGGCCAAGTACAATAACTTCAGTTTTATCTGAATTTAAAAGCAGCAAATTAGAGGTCATCCATGTCTTTATGTCTGAAAGTCATTCCTGCAGTTTAACTAATTGGTGTGTGTCCTCTGGCTTCATGGATAGATAAAGCTGGGTATCATCTGCGTAACAATGAAAATTTAAGCAATGCTTTCTAATAATACTGCCTAAGGGAAGCATGTATAATGTGAATAAAATTGGTCCTAGCACAGAACCTTGTGGAACTCCTTAATTAACCTTAGTCTGTGAAGAAGACTCCCCATTTACATGAACAAATTGTAATCTATTAGATAAATATGATTCAAACCACCGCAGCGCAGTGCCTTTAATACCTATGGCATGCTCTAATCTCTGTAATAAAATTTTATGGTCAACAGTATCAAAAGCTGCACTGAGGTCTAACAGGACAAGCACAGAGATGAGTAACCTTCACTAATGCTGTTTCTGTACTATGTGTTGTGTGGGCCGCCAGAAGAGGAGGTACTGCTGGCCCACCACCAGAGGGCGCCCTGCCTGAAGTGCGGGCTTCAGGCACGAGAGGGCGCTGCTGCCTCACAGGAACAGCCGAGGTGACAGCTGTCACTCATCAACTATGACAGCTGTCACCGATCATCTGCACTTCACCCCGGATAAAAGCAGGATGACACCTCCACCACGTCGCCGAGATATCGTTCTTCTACGGAGGTAATACTCTCAGCCTGAATATTCCAATATTGATTCCAGTAGATACATTGTTGCAGCTGTCTCCCCGGAGGACCGCGGTGGCCGCGACTGCTTCGCTCTGCTTTCCGCCAGATAAGTGTTTGAGACAGGAACTGCACGAGTGTGTGTTAGATCTGGAGGTGGAATTCCCACCGTTGTTGTTACTGGGTGTACACACACCCACACTTGACTGTCTTTGCTCTTCGCCAGCAGTACCAGATCCAACACGCGGAGACGGTGGCCACCTGGGGAACTCGGAACTTGGCGGCTCCAGTATTCTCTTGGTTCCGTGGCGGAGGAAATCGTGTGGTTCCGGTTCTTCTCTAGACGGACGTCTCCTATCGTCGAGCCTGCCCACACGACACCTTTATTAATTGACTTTGCATTCATTCTATAATCTGCTGTGTGTGGTTGTGGCATTCACAACAGTAAAGTGTTCAAATTTAACTCCTTCTATTGTCCGTTCATTTACGCCCCCTGTTGTGGGTCCGTGTCACTACACTTTCCCAACAGGATATCTCGGCCAGCGTCATGGACTCCGAGGGGCGTCACCCAGCGATTGAACGGCCAATGGGAGAGCAGGGTGCACAGGCGTCTGCAGGAGGCGTGATTGGTGAGTTGCAGCACATCCTCACCGCCTTTACGGCTCGGTTGGATCAGATGACCGAGCAAAACATCCTCCTGAACGGCAGTGTGGAGGCTCTCTCCGCACAGGTGGCAGCGAGCGCTCAGGGCGCTGCTGCAGCTCCTCCTCCTGCCGACCCAGTGCAAGATATGAACGTTCCAGTGGTCGTTCAACAACCCCTCCCACCATCCCCTGAAGCATACATAAGCCCCCCAGAGCTGTACGGAGGTTGTGTGGAGACATGCGCAGACTTTCTCATGCAGTGTTCACTCGTCTTTGCACAACGTCCCGTCATGTACGCATCCGATGCTAGTAAAGTAGCTTATGTAATAAATCTGCTTCGAGGAGAGGCACGCGCTTGGGCTACGGCGCTTTGGGAGCAAAATTCACGGCTCCTTCATACATACACTGGGTTTGTGAGGGAGTTCGAAACCGTGTTTGATCACCCTAACAGGGGAGAGACCGCTTCAACTGTGCTGCTGTCAATGAGACAGGGACGCCGGAGCGCAGCCGTTTATGCAGTCGACTTCCGCATTGCGGCTGCGAGGTCCGGCTGGAATAACGCTGCGCTCCGCGCCGCCTTCGTAAACGGACTGTCGTCGATCCTGAAGGAGCATCTGGTGGCCAAGGACGAACAGCGGGAATTAGATGGGCTTATCGACCTTGTTATATGGTTAGACAATCGGTTGGAGGAACACCGTCGGGAACGAGACGAGGGGCGTGGCCGGGCACGCGCCGTCCCTCTTCCTTCCGGGTCCGAAAAAGGTCCGCCCTTCCCACGCTCCATGGCCTCTACGCCCCGTGTGGCTACAGCTCCCCCTGCCGACGAAGCTATGGACACGAGCAGGGCCACATTCAGACCACCGACTAGACAGAGGAGGCTTCCCCGCGGGGCGTGTTTTGTTTGTGGCTCAATTGAGCACCAATTGAGAGACTGCCCCAAACGGTTAAACACCAACGCCCGCCCCTAGAAACTGGGCTTAGGGTGGGCCAAGAAATTCACGTGGGACACACACATATTTCCACACGGCTCCCAGTTACAATCCTTAGCGGGGATTTAACCCTTCAGGCCCCAGCACTGGTAGACACAGGGTCAGAAGGGAATCTGCTAGACAGCAGATGGGCCAGGGAGGTAGGGCTCCCTCTGGTGGCGCTGCCTTTGCCATTGCAGGTGCGAGCACTAGATGGCACCCTACTCCCTTTAATCACACACAGGACACTACCTGTAACCCTGGTAGTGTCTGGGAATCACCGGGAGGCGATAGAGTTTTTTGTGACTCCCTCTACCTCCCGTGTGATTCTGGGGTTCCCATGGATGCTAAAACACAATCCCCGGATTGAATGGCCGTCCGGGGTGGTAGTACAGTGGAGCGAGACCTGCCATCGGGTGTGTTTAGGATCCTCGGTCCCTCCCGGTTCCCAGGCTAAGGAGCAGGTCAAAGACCCTCCCAATCTGTCGGCGGTGCCGGTTGAGTACCACGATCTTGCTGACGTTTTCAGCAAGGAACAGGCACTCACCCTTCCCCCGCACTGTCCGTACGATTGTGCCATCGATTTGATTCCGGGCGTGGAGTTCCCGTCCAGCAGGCTGTACAACCTCTCACGTCCGGAGCACGAATCGATGGAGACCTACATCCGGGACTCCTTAGCTGCCGGGGCTGATCCGGAACTCCACCTCCCCGATGGGAGCAGGTTTCTTTTTTGTGGGCAAGAAAGATGGCGGTCTTCATCCATGCATTGATTATCGGGGGCTGAACGAGATCACGGTTCGCAACAGATACCTGTTGCCTTTGTTGGATTCGGTGTTCACCCCCCTGCATGGAGCCAAAATATTCACAAAGCTGGATCTTAGGAACGCATATCACCTAGTTCAGGTCCGGAAGGGAGACGAGTGGAAGACGGCATTCAACACCCCATTAGGTCATTTTGAGTACCTGGTCATGCCGTTCGGCCTCACTAACGCCCCCGCGACGTTCCAAGCTTTGGTAAATGACGTCTTGCGGGACTTCCTGCACCGATTCGTCTTCGTGTATCTGGACGATATACTCATTTTTTCTCCGGACCCTGAGACTCATGTACGGCATGTACGTCAGGTCCTGCAGTGGTTGTTGGAGAACCGGCTGTTTGTGAAGGGGGAGAAGTGTGAGTTTCATCGCACCTCTTTGTCCTTCCTGGGGTTTATCATCTCCTCCAACTCCGTCGCCCCGGATCCGGCCAAGGTCGCGGCGGTGAGAGATTGGCCCCAACCTACGAGCCGTAGGAAGCTGCAACAGTTCCTCGGCTTCGCAAATTTTTACAAGAGGTTCATTAAGGGGTATAGTCAGGTAGTTAGCCCCCTGACAGCCCTGACCTCACCAAAAGTTCCCTTCACCTGGTTGGATCGGTGCGATGCCGCGTTCAGGGAGTTGAAACAGCGCTTCTCGACTGCACCCGTCTTGGTGCAGCCCGATCCCAGTCGCCAGTTTGTGGTTGAAGTGGATGCCTCTGACTCAGGGATAGGAGCCGTGCTATCCCAGAGCGGAGAGACCGATAAGGTTCTTCACCAGTGTGCCTATTTCTCCCGCAGGTTGACCCCAGCAGAACGGAACTATGACGTGGGCAATCGAGAACTCCTAGCGGTGAAAGAGGCTCTTGAGGAGTGGAGACACCTGTTGGAGGGAGCGTCAGTGCCATTCACAGTTTTTACTGACCACCGGAACCTGGAGTATATCAGGACCGCCAGGCGACTGAACCCCAGGCAAGCCCGCTGGTCACTGTTCTTCGGTCGTTTTGACTTCCGAATCACCTACCGCCCCGGGACCAAGAACCAGAGGTCGGATGCCTTGTCCCGGGTGCATGAACATGAAGTCAAAACCGAGCTGTCGGATCCACCGGAACCCATCGTACCGGAGTCCACTATCGTGGCCACCCTTACCTGGGACGTGGAGAAGACCGTCCGGGAGGCCCTGGCACGGAGCCCGGATCCCGGAACAGGGCCAAAGAACAGACTATACGTCCCACCAGAGGCCAGGGCTGCTGTCCTGGACTTCTGTCACGGGTCCAAGCTCTCCTGCCACCCAGGGGTGCGTAGGACCGTGGCAGTGGTCCGGCAGTGCTTCTGGTGGGCGTCCCTGGAGGTTGACATCCGGGCTTACATCCAGGCCTGCACCACCTGCGCCAGGGGCAAGGCGGACCACCAAAAGGCACAGGGACTCCTTTAGCCGCTTCCTGTGCCTCATCGCCCCTGGTCCCACATTGGTCTGGATTTCGTCACGGGCCTCCCGCCGTCCCGGGGGCACACCACCATCCTCATGATAGTGGACCGGTTCTCCAAGGCGGCCCACTTCGTGGCCCTCCCGAAGCTCCGGTCAGCCCAGGAGACAGCGGATCTCCTGGTCCACCATGTCGTACGTCTGCATGGGATACCAACAGACATCGTCTCAGATCGTGGTCCCCAGTTTTCCTCACAGGTTTGGAGAAGTTTCTGCCGGGAGCTGGGGGCCACCGTGAGCCTCTCGTCTGGGTATCACCCTCAGACCAACGGACAGGCTGAACGGGCTAACCAAGAGCTGGAGCAGGCCCTGCGATGTACCACATCTGCACACCCGACGGCTTGGAGTGAACACCTGGCCTGGATCGAGTATGGCATAACAGCCAAGTGTCCTCTGCCACCGGCCTCTCCCCGTTCGAGGTGTGTCTGGGGTACCAGCCCCCTTTGTTTCCTGTGGTGGAGGGAGAGGTCGGTGTACCCTCGGTCCAGGCCCACCTGCGGAGATGCCGTCGGGTGTGGCGCACCGCCCGTTCGGCCTTGTTGAGGGCCCGGGCGAGGGCAAAGACCCATGCAGACCGCCGACGGTCCCCGGCCCCCGCATATCGGCCCGGGCAGGAGGTGTTGTTATCCACAAGGGACATTCCCCTCCAGGTGGATTCCCCCAAGCTGAAGGACCGGTACATAGGGCCCTTCAAGATCCTCAAGGTCCTCAGTCCCGCCGCAGTGAGGCTCCAACTCCCGGTCTCACTGCGGATCCATCCAGTTTTCCACGTTTCAAGATTGAAACCACATCACACCTCACCCCTCTGTACACCCGGTCCGGCGCCGCCTCCTGCCCGTATCATCGACGGGGAGCCGGCTTGGACAGTGCGCCGGCTCCTGGACGTCTGTCGAATGGGCCGGGGTTTCCAGTATTTGGTGGACTGGGAGGGGTATGGACCCGAAGAACGCTCCTGGGTGAAGAGGAGCTTCGTCCTGGACCCAGCCCTCCTGGCCGATTTCTACGGTCGCCACCCGGACAAGCCTGGTCGGGTGCCAGGAGGCGCCCGTTGAGGGGGGGTCCTGTTGTGTGGGCCGCCAGAAGAGGAGGTACTGCTGGCCCACCACCAGAGGGCGCCCTGCCTGAAGTGCGGGCTTCAGGCATGAGAGGGCGCTGCCGCCTCACAGGAACAGCCGAGGTGACAGCTGTCACTCATCAACTATGACAGCTGTCACAGATCATCTGCACTTCACCCCGGATAAAAGCAGGATGACACCTCCACCACGTCGCCGAGATATCGTTCTTCTACGGAGGTAATACTCTCAGCCTGAATATTCCATTATTGATTCCAGTAGATACATTGTTGCAGCTGTCTCCCCGGAGGACCGGCGTGGGCCGCGACTGCTTCGCTCTGCTTTCCGCCAGATAAGTGTTTGAGACAGGAACTGCACGAGTGTGTGTTAGAGGTGGAGGTGGAATTCCCACCGTTGTTGTTACTGGGTGTACACACACCCACACTTGACTGTCTTTGCTCTTCGCCAGCAGTACCAGATCCGACATGCGGAGACGGTGGCCACCTGGTGGACTCGGGACCTGGCGGCTCCAGTATCTTTCGGGTTCGGTGGCGGAGGAAATCGTGTGGTTCCGGTTCTTCTCTAGACGGACGTCTCCTATCGTCGAGCCTGCCCACACGACACCTTTATTAATTGACTTTGCATTCATTCTATAATCTGCTGTGTGTGGTTGTGGCATTCACAACAGTAAAGTGTTCAAATTTAACTCCTTCTATTGTCTGTTCATTTACGCCCCCTGTTGTGGGTCCGTGTCACTACACTTTCCCAACACTATGATGAATTCTAAACCCTGACTGAAACTCTTCAAATTCCTCTGCAGATGATTAGTTAGCTGTTTTACAAATACCCTTTCAAGAATTTTTGAGAGAAAAGGAAGGTTGGAGATTGGCCTATAATTAGCTAAGATGGCTGGGACAATTTAGTCCTAGTTGAAGCAGTAAAAGCTGTCCCAGAAGCAGAGGAGTTTTTTGCACTGTTGCAGATCCTCTATGTCTTCACATCTGGGTCTTACGTGCGTCCCAAATGGCTGGCTGTCCAAACAGAAATGTATGGAAACACAAGAGAGCTCCAACAGTTAAGCGACATGCGGTGGGCATGCAGATTTTTGGCTCTGCGCAACATTTCAGACAGATTACCTGCTCTGAAAAGCGTGCTGGAAGAGATGGCACAAGAGCGTAGAGGAGAAAAATCATCTAAGGCCTGTGGTTTTCTGGCACAAATTGATTTGGAATTTGTTGTCCATCTACTAACACTGTGTAAATTGTTTGGGGAAACAAAGATTCTTTCTGATATGCTCCAGTCACCAACTGTTGACTTGTCAAGAGCCGTTGATTTAGTTGAAGCTTTAGTTCAAACTTTGGATGATTTCAGGCAGGAGAAGTCATTCTTTGATAACTTATGGGATGAAGTGTTAAATATTTGTAAGCAGTGTGATACTGCCACACAGTCAGTGACAAAACGCCAGAGAAAGCTGAGTTCCAGACTCCGTGAATACCACATACTAAGCACTGTTGGTCAAAGGGAGTTAGAAGGTGACAAAGAAACATTTCGGACTATCTTTTTCTATCCTGTCATTGACTCTTGCTTAGTGAATTAAGCAAACGTTTCTCAAACACCAATTGTGAGTTGATGCGTAGTATCCGATCTCTTAACCCCAAAAGTGAGGCATTTTTAAAAGATGCCACCTTGTTTGAGTTTGGACAATTGTATGATGCAAATATTGATGACCTGGGGCATGAGCTGCATCAGTTTAAGAGGCTTCTGGAAAGGAAGGTACAGAGTGATGTACCTTCCTTTAGCCATTAGACACAGTAGCATTGACACATTTCACAGAGCCCTATAAAGATGTATTTTTTGAGTTCTTTAGACTCTGTAAAATAGCTGTGGCACTCCCAATGAGCTCTGCCTCTTGCGAGCGCAGTTTCTCCACCTTGAAACTGGTGAAGACCTACCTCCAAACTACCATTAGTGAGGAGCGTTTAAGCAACCTTGGTGTGCTCAGCACTGAGTCCAGAAGGTCCAAGGCTTTAAACCTTGATGCGGTGGTGACTGTTTTGCAAGGAGTCACAATCGTAGAATCTTGTTATTGTAATGTTTCAGCCTTTACTGTATGTGAATTCATTTCTTTCTTGCTATTTCCATACAGTACATAAAGGAAGTCTAAAGATGATGACAGTGTGTTTTAGATAGTGATTGTACATTCAAATCTCAACAGTGAAAAGTTATGTAAAAGAGAAAAAAAGAGAAGCATATGGCTTTAATATTTATTGAGCACTTATTTTATGTTTAAACTAGAAGCACTCGGAGAGTGCAAACCTCTGGCAAGGCCATGGGGTCACTGACGCCATAACATCTACACGCCGTGGAATCACTGAACCTAAAAAAGTCTAACAATGATGATTGCTAGTAAAAAAAAGTTTCATCTGCTGTGACTGGATAGCATGTATCCTTAGCGCTTGGCATCACAGTTTATTGCAACTTGCACCTTTCCCAGAAGCTACTGTCATCTGAGCACTGATATTGATATTACATGTGCTTATAGACAAAAACAGAGACAAAATTCAATTTATTATTCAACTAAACTGCAAATATATGAATTTTTTAACATTTATGAAACACTTCTCTAAATAAATAACAGTAAATTCTGAAATAGAACTTTTTTTTAAGTGTTGCATGTGCTACACAAGGCCATAGGGTCACTGACCCTAAAGAGATTCCCTCCTTGGCACAGTGAGCTATTCAACAATTCAGTGTAACAATCAAAGCTATGATACATACACTTTTCTTTCCTTTATATTTGATATCCTTGACCATGAAAACATAGCACTAGAACTTGGAATCATTTTTATGTCTTTATTAGTTCAAACGTTATTGTATAAAAACGATTTTTCGGTAATGGCGGTTTTCTTCTGGATCTAGTTTCCATAACATTTGAAGCTACGTCAAATCTGATGACACCTTACTGAATCAGTACAGATTCAGCTACAATTTGGTGTTAGTTGTGCATCTCTAGCTTCATTTGTCACCTCACACTGACACATTTTCTATTTTCCCTATATTTTTGCATATTCTGGATCACCAGATCCGGAATCCGGATCCGATCATCACCAAACTTTGTTGTTTAATAGAACATTTGACTATGTTATACCCTAATTTTTTTCAAGCCTTTCTGCCTTGTTTTTGTGGAGTTAAAAACTAGAATGTCAAAATTCCCCCTATCCGCAATGGTGAAGAATCCTTTAAAAAATTCCTGGATCCGGATCATGATCTGGATCACCACTAAAATTTAATCACTTGTTCCTCTAGTCATTTCCAATCACTCCACAAAATTTCATCCAAATTTGTTCAAATCTTTTTGAGTTATCCTGCTGACAAACAGACAGACAGACAAACAAACAAACTCGACCGAAAACATAACCTCCTTGGCAGAGGTAGTGATTGAGACCGTGTGTTTATGTCATTGTATTTATGCTCAAATTTCATTTTGGGTTTAAATAAACTAAAAAAAAAAAAAACATTTTGAACGCTTAAATATTGGCATGTTTTGTCCTTATATGTGCCCGCCTAAAAAAAAACAATGGCCCCATCCCAGCCCCCCTAGTAATTTTGGGCTAGAACTGCCACTGAGTAGAGGGGTACAGCCTTGACAAGCTCCAGTCTATCACAGGGCCAGTTCAGTCCATCCCAATCAAAATATTACAGATTTCAACAATAAAAAAAAATTAAAAATCTGGAGTCGCATACATCTTCCAAATCATTGCTGTCTGTGAAAAATATGTAATAAAGGGCTTTGATTGGATTGCATAATCAACTGTTTAAATATATATATATATTAGGTTGGTCCATAAAAATGGTCAAAAATTTTTTTCAAAAAACTTCAAGTCTCACCCTCTAAATTTGTTGTACCTAACATAAAAACACATCATGTACAATTTCATAAAACTCTAATAATTTTTACTGGTAGCACACAGCCCTTAAAGGTTTTGCTGGCAATAACTTTGTCATATAGTATGGTCATTTCCAGATATTTCCAAATTATTTCTGTCAGTTTAATATTGATATGTCAGGACAGAAATTATGGCAATACATTGGAAAATCAAATCTTTTCATATCCCATAAAATAGTTAACACTAAAACATGAATTGTGAGATGCAGTTCTTCTCGTACATGTATCATGCTCCTACAATACCTACATACTGGGGTAGCCAAGATTTTGTAACAATCAAACATTGCATTTTCATTTTATTGATGAAATACTGTTTCATTATTGATAAATTTAAATAAGTCTATGCTTTATATATTTCCACATATATTTTGATCTAGCTCCAAACAATAATATTCTTTATGCCTTGCAGTACTTAATATTCAAAAATGTATGAATCAGCACAAGAACCAATTATACAGCTGTGTAACATAAGAGAACATCCTTTACATGATAATGATATTTAAGTTGCATCATGACCAAGACTTGCTGCCGTTTCAGTCAGAATATAGGTGGCACTTCTGTCTGTCATTTTGGTCCTATCCAATGCTGCTGCAAGTCCTGGTGTTACAACAGCTTTAATTTTACTGGCTTTTTGTGGCACTGGCATAACAAATTCTTCATCTGGACTTTCTGTGTTCTCTTCACTCTGGCTGGAGACAGTGTCAGGTAGTGAGACATTAGATGGTCCAGGCTCCTCCAGTTTCTCTTTGTATTTTGCTTCTGCAGCTTTCCTTTTTTCTGCTCTTTGTTCTTTGGCAGTTTGTATTTTATCTATGCCTGTCATGCATCCTCTACCTTTCTCTCGCTGAGCAAGTAGGAACTGTCTGTCATCTTCAAACTTTATCATTGTTAGGACATCCTGATGTTCCATGTGAAACAAGTCCTCCAAAGATTCACAAAACACTGTTTCATCTTTCTTCTGCTTGTCTGTATTGCGATTCTTGGTCTTTTTCTATGTTTTCCATTTTCTGAACACCTTTTCTAACTTTGTGATCAGATGCTGCTTTGCCCTCAGTGGGATTCTAGCTCTCTCCCAAAAAGGAATTGCCATGTCTATAGAGGTCACAGCAGCATCATGGACAGTTTTCTTCAAATCAGTGTGTTTGAAGAAAAATACCTTGAGTATTTGCCCATTTGAGGGCAATTTGTTTCCCTTTATTTCAGTTGGTGGAACCAATAAGGTATACAAATGTTCTACTTCTAGTAGCTGACATGTTTTACTGAAGTTTCCAGTTAATGGTTAAGCATGTTAAGTCAGCAAGTGTCTCTTTTTACATTTATCTCATGTTAGATTCACCATCACCAAAGATCTGAAAGAAAAAAAGCTGTGAACTGAAGCAAAATTTTCAGCTTGTAGCCTAAAATAACATTTTTGAAAGTATGTTATTTGTGAGAAATATTTAAAGGCTTTCTTTTTTCCCAAAGCATCATAAAATGAAGGGGTGAGAGTAATGAATTTCCAACTTTTATTTTTTTTAACCACCCTAATATATATATATCTGAATATGAAAGATGAATACCAGCTTTCATTTCTAGTATTTAGATCTAAACAAGCACAGAGATCCTGCCTGATCCTGGTTGATGCCACTGGTGCCCCATTGTCATCGTACAGTGCGCCTGGAAAGTATTCACAGCACTTCACTTTTCCACATTTTGTTATGTTACAGCCTTATTCCAAAATGGAGTAAATTAATTTCCCCCTCTCTCAAAATTCTACTCACAACACCCATTAAGACAACATGAAATAGTTGAAATTTTTGCAAATTTACTAAAAATAAAAAAAACCTATGAAATCACATGTACGTGCATAAGTATTTACACCCTTTGCTCAATGCTTTGTTGATGCACCTTTGGCAGCAATTACAGCCTCAAGTCTTCTTGAATATGATCCCACAACCTTGGTGCACGTATCTTTGGGCAGTTTTGCCCATTTCTCTTTGCAGCACTGCTCAAGCTACCTCAGGTTGGATGGGGAGCGTCAGTGTACAGCCATTTTCAGATCTCTCCAGAGATGTTCAGTCAGATTCAGGTCTGGGCTCTGGCTGGGTCACAGAGTTATGTTTAGGGTCATTGTCCTGCTGAAAGATGAATCGTCACCCCAGTCTGAGGTCAAGAGCGTTCTTTTTAACAAAATGTTTTATTCAAATTTAAGGCTTCACATTAACATTTTCATGGTATCTCCTTCATATTTCAAGCCATTAATCCAGTTTTGATACAGAGTGATAAAAAAAATAAACAAAATAACAAACAAGAACATTGCTAGGGTAGTAGTGTAGTCTCAGAATACTGGTACCATGTATTCTGTCTTTACAATTTAGAAAAATATATTATCATGATATTATTGAAGAAGGGTCAATATTTTTGCATACCATTAAATAAACAAAATAAAAACATATTGCTTTAACACAAAAGTTAACAGACTATAGGGTCAAATCTAAATGTATGATCAGTGGGTTCCACCTTTTCTTAAATAAGTCAACTGTCAGGTTTCGTTTAGCGGCTATCTTCTCCATAACATAAACCTTCATCGTTCTCTCTTTCCACTGGTTTACTCTAGGTGGTAAAGGTTTATACCAGGATAGTGATCTTTTTTTTTAGTCACCAGTACAAGAACCCTAAATACATGCAATTTTTCTTTGCTTAGTAAATCATCTGAGAGCACTCTGAGGACACAGGAAAGGGAGTTCAAATCAACATAAATATTGAAAATTTTTTGATATTTCTTTCCTAATTCCCTCCAAAAATGATTTGAACTTTGGACAATCCCAGAAAATGTGTGTGTGATCCCAATGTGGCCACATTGTCTCCAAAAGAAATGAGTTTTAGTCTTATCGGAATTTATAAATAGAGGGGGGCGCTGGTGAACAATAACATGTAGAGACGTGTTTTGGTGGAGCTCCTGACCAGGGCGAACTTTTTAACAAATATTTAAATTTTTTCAGCCAATCCCAAAGAAAGCTGACCAACTCAGAAGATACGGATCCATCAAACCTTTTGGTTTTCAAATTTCAGAAGCTGCTATGAGCAAAAGTAAACCCGGTAAAGACCAGGCCACTAAAGCCGCGGGCTCTGCTAGAACCTCGAGCAATGATGGCGGCTATTGCAAGAAGTGAGAGCAAGATACTGTATCATATAGATTCATGCACGCATGATTTAAATGCCAAAATCAGTTCTATACGGGACGATATGGCGAAACAAAAAACTCGGGTGAAGGATCTGGAAGATGGACTGAACATGTACTCGGATAAGAGAACGAACCTGGAGGGAGCTGTCGGCCAGCTGAAGTCGGAGGTTGCTACACTATGGCTAAAGCTGGATGACTTGGAAGGACGGCAGCACCGATGTAATGCTCGCATTATTGGGATAAAGGAGGGAATTGAGAACAACAGAGGCCAATGGCCTACAGAGGCTATGGCTAAGATACTACAGGAGCTGCTGGGGCTAGACTTTGCTCCAACTTTAGACTGGGCCCACTGCGGCCTGCGTCCGCCACCCAGCAAAGGAGAGCCCCCGAGAGTTATGGTAGTGAAATTTCACTATTTTCAGGAGAGAGAGATGGTGTTTCGCAAAGCTGCCTGCGCAACCTCACTGACCCTCCACAGCAAGAAAGTGAGTATCTTTCCTGATTACACCGCTGCAGTGGCTAAGAGGAGAGTTGCGTTTATGGAAGCTAAGCAGCTCCTTTGGAACTGCCAGGGGATTAAATTTGGGATCGTCTTCCCCGCAGTTCTCTGCATTACCCTGTCGACAGGCCAAGAAAAACAATTCGAGTACCCATCTGTAGCAACTGACTTTATCCGTAAGAATCTAAAGCCTCAGGACATAGACCTTTTCTGAGATGCAGATGGCTAACAGGAGTTAGCAGCTAACTGCTAATGTCGATGGTTTAAGACAGTGAGAGTGAAGGTTTCCACTTGGTTCACGTGGGCGGCTGGATATGTTTGCGCGTGCAGCCCGGGGCTCCCCCCCCCCCCCGTTGACTGACGGCTAGGGAGCTGCTGTGGGCGGGCCTCATACTTTGCATACGCATTACTGGCAGGATGTGATGTTGCCCTGCAGGTGTCAATGAAAACAGATTTAAAACTAAGAAATAATAAAGAGGACATAAATATATTATATCATTAGTTAATTAATTAATCAATTTTGATTTAAGAAATAATGAGGATATAAATATATTATGTCATTAGTTAATTAATCAATTATTATGATATTACTATATTATTATTATTATTATTATATAAAAATGATAACGAATTAAGTCTAATGCAAAAAAAAAAACCTATTAGCCAATGCTCATTTATATGTACCTATTTCCAATTTTATTTAAAAGTTTTTAGTTCCCAAATAAATTACAAAAACGTTTTTCTGGAAGAAAAAAAACACTAAGGCCATATTGGGTCACAGCGAAGGAACTATTCTGTAGTCAGGGGTGGTCCTGGAGGCGGGCCACCCGGGCAGCCGCCCGGGGCAGCATCGCGGGGGGGGGCGGGGGGGCACGACCGTGCGGGGAAAAAAAAAAAAAACCGGGGTGGGGGAGTTGTCCTGACGGGGGGGTTCGTGGTTACAACGCGCTCAACTTTTGTTCAGAATGAGCTTCGTATCACTGGTAACGACACAGCTTTCCCCTCATTCATTCCCGCAGCTTCGCAGTGCTTTAAACGGTCCACAGACTTCAACAGCGACACAAAGACTGCAGCAAAACGAGACGAGTCATTGGATAAATGCTGGGCTTTGTCCCGCCCATCGGACGCTCAGCGTGTCTGGGGGTCTATGGGGCAGTGGGCTGGCCTCGGCTGGCCCGGACGCTCAGCTTCTGCATGATGATTGGATGATCTGTCTGAGGCTGAATCCCTTTTTGATTGACAGCGAAATAAGCGAATCCGTGGGAGCATTTTTTTATTTTCATTCTGTTCTGAGTTGAACCGGAGACTTCTAATCCTCCTCTTAGCGGCATTTTCTTTGTTAAAAACGACTAGTGACAAATCGAGCTTCTATTTCTGGTGTTTTGTTTTTTTTTGTAGCTGCTTGTGTTTGGAGACTGACTTCTATCACTCTTTCTGACTTCTGTCGCAGTTGTCCCTACCGAGCAGCGGGTGCTGCTGAGCTCCTTCACCGTCACAAAGCACTCACAGGCGGACAAACTCCACACTAGCCTCGCGCCAGTCCCAGCTAGCGAGCTAGCTAGGTAGCAAGCTGCACATGATGGCAGACAATTTGAATGTTGTGGACCGGATTTTGGCGAAGCCATTTGATAGTCTTCCTTACGAAGAAGCCATGGCTGCTGTCATGGCTTCTGCTCTGAATGGTTTGCAGGCCCCCAGTGCAATGTTTGTGCATTGCTATGCACATAGGGTTGCCAGCTCTCTGAAAAATAAATAAGGGACACCTTACTGGCAGGGCTGACCGGCCCATGGAAATATAGACTGGAATGGACATGCGCGCCTCTATCTATTAGCGTCACTCAGGACAGGAAGGCGCCATTAGTAAGGGTGGAAATGTGCAGTTCATCAATAATAAACTGACCGCTTTTTTGCACTAGCGTCACTATTTCTTAATGGATTTTAATAAATGTAGGCTTGTTTCAAAGCCCTTTGAAAGCTCTTTCCAATGCACCTATGCATGTGTGGGTGAAAAAAAAAACCTTTATGTAAAATGCAGAAATTTGGGGAAATTACAACAAACTGCTGGTTTTCTCGCTCTATTGTCGCTATTTGTTAACAGATTTTAATAAAAGTAGGCTTGTTTTAAAGCCCGTTCATTGCTCTTTCTAATGAACCCATACATGTCTAGGTAGAAAAATGTTTTATGTAAAGTGTGGAAATTTGTGGAAAATATTCCATTCTGTTCATTTACTGTGATAATTCTCGTTGGATTTTTATAAATGAAGCCTTGTAAGTTGTATTCATTCTAATTAAAAGGTCTAACGAACCCATACATG
The DNA here is from genome assembly GCF_902500255.1 of Thalassophryne amazonica. Lineage (NCBI taxonomy): Eukaryota > Metazoa > Chordata > Actinopteri > Batrachoidiformes > Batrachoididae > Thalassophryne > Thalassophryne amazonica. The sequence continues at coordinate 69,248,928 of NC_047106.1, read as the reverse complement.
TCTGGATAAAAAAATCCTTATGTATTAAAATATTAATCTGAAGTATGTCTTGCCATTGTGCTCATTTACCTTGCTGCTTTTTCCACTGTAATATTACTACTAGTCTTTTAATGACAACAACATATATATGATTTTTACTAACATTTTATTACAAGTATGAATGAATGAATGAAAACTGTTTATTTCGAACATTTGATACAACAACAATTACAAGATAGATCAGCGAAGACAACAACAAAAAAGTTCCTACTGTGTAGGAAATACTATATATTTACAAGCCGAAGCAAAAAACAAAAACACCCTAACCCTCATTACCCTTCCTCCTCCCTATACCCAGAAAAAAACATATTTTTGTACCGCTGTTTGAACTGGTTCATGCTTGGACATTGCTTGAGCTCCACTCCCAATCTGTTCCACATCCTCACCCCACAGACAGAAATACAGAAACCTTTTAATGTTGTTCGTGCCCACTGATGCTTTAAATTAAATTTCCCCCTCAGACTGTAATCCCCTGATCTGTTAAAAAACATATTTTTAATATTTGCTGGAAGTAAATTGTTTATTGCTTTATACACGATTTGTACTGTTTGAAAATGAACCAAGTCTGTGAATTTTAAGAATTTGGATTGTAAAAATAGTGGATTTGTATGATCTCTATAGCCAGTATTATGAATAATTCTTATAGCTCTTTTCTGCATTACTGATAGTGATTGTGTTGTACCTTTATAAGTATTACCCCATACCTCTGCACAGTACTGTAAATATGGTAAAACCAGTGAGCAGTAAAGAATGCGGAGTGAGTTGTGGTCCAGAATATGTTTCGCTTTGTTTAGAACTGAAATGCTTCTTGACAGTTTACTTTGTATATGTTTTATATGAGTCTTCCATTTTATCTTATCATCTATTATCACCCCCAGAAACTTATTTTCATGTACCCTTTCAATATCTACCCCCTCGACTTGGAACTGAACCTGTATGTCTGTATTACAATAGCCAAATAACATGTATTTTGTTTTACTTAAGTTTAATGATAATTTGTTTCTGTCAAACCATATTTTCAATTTTCCCATTTCTATACTGATCCTCCTCAGTAATTCCTGCAAATCCCCCCCTGAACAAAAAATGCTTGTGTCATCTGCAAATAATACTAATTTTAATATTTTGGAAACATTGACAATATCATTTATATATACTCAACAAAAATATAAACGCAACACTTTTGGTTTTGCTCCCATTTTGTATGAGATGAACTCAAAGATCTAAAACTTTTTCCACATACACAATATCACCATTTCCCTTAAATATTGTGCACAAACCAGTCTAAATCTGTGATAGTGAGCACTTCTCCTTTGCTGAGATAATCCATCCCACCTCACAGGTGTGCCATACCAAGATGCTGATTAGACACCATGATTAGTGCACAGGTGTGCCTTAGACTGTTATTTTGGACCCTTATCTGGACCGGTCAAACCCAAGGCCCAATAGTAAGATTTCAAAGGCAAGCGCCGTTATTAAGACTTTTGGTGAATCCTTTGCACTTTTTGGTCCCTGGAGAAAAGAAAATCCAACAATGAAGCAATACTCATTTTTTTCCCCAGTACATCATTCATACACAAGGATAGACTTTTTTCTTCTCGACAACAGGATCCTTCCTACAGTCGGAGTGCCAATATAAACGCATTGTAATATCTGATCATGGACGGTACAGCTAGACATAAGCGTTCACGGATGCCCTAGATCCCAACGCACCTGCCGGTTTGACCCCTTGTTGCTAACCAAAGACTCGTTTAAAAAATTCCTTTCACAACAAATAGATATGTTCCTGGAAATTAATATCACTCCGGGGGTGCAACTAACCACCATCTGGGAGGCTCTTAAAGCTTACCATAGAGGCCAGATTATCTCATACTCAGCATACCAGAGGAAGAAACTTAAACAACGATTAACAGACCTGTCACATAGTATAGCTGAAACAGATAATTTATACGCCAACTCTCCAACACCGGAGCTCTATAATAAAAATATTATTGTTAAATTAAGCAAACCGAACAGATATTTTTAAAATCAAATGAAACATTCTATGAACATGGAGAGAAAGCTGAAAAACTATTAGCCCACCAAATCAGACAATCCAAAGCCGCAAATACTATCCCCGAAATAAACATGTCAGCAGGGGTAAAATCCACCAACCCTGATTACATGAATAGCCAGTTCAAACAATTCTATTCCAATCTTTATAGCTCAGAATCAAACGGCGATCCATCTCAAATCAGCAGCTTTCTGGAGAGCTTGGCTGTTCCAGAAATAACACCAGAGGATCAAGTGCATATGGACAGAGATCTAACAACAGCAGAGGTGATACAGGCGATAAAATCCATGCAGAGTAACGAAGCACCTGGACCGGATGGTTTCCTTATTGAAGTATATAAAGAGTTTACAACGAAATAAATTGGCACCAATATATTTGATCAACAGAGACTGCCACAGACACAGGCAACAATTTCAGTTTTATTAAAAAAAAGGACAAAGACCCCACCTTATGTAGCTCATATCACCCAGTAAGCCTATTGAATTGTGATTATAAAGTCCTGACGAAGATCCTAGCTACTCGCATTGAAACTGTCCTTTCTAATATTATTAACCCTGATCAAACCGGTTTCATACCAGGCAGACAATCCTTCTATAATATGCGGCATCTAATTAAAATATTGTATACACCCCACTCAGAACAGCCATAGGTCGTGATATCATTACATGCTAAGAAGGCATTCGACCATGTCGAATAGCAATATCTTTTTGCTGTCTTGGAAAATTTTGCATTTGGGCCCTCTTTTCTATCCTGGATCAAAATTCTATATAGCTCCCCAACAGCTGCAGTACAGACAAACACTACAGTTTCTGATTACAGTGGTCCCTCGCTATAACACGGTTCACCTTTTGCAGCCTCGCAGTTTCGTAGATTTTTTTTTAGTGCAATTTTGCATGCTTCTTCTTCTTTTGTTTTAACAGCGCATTGTGTTCTGTGTCCTTATCGGGCGGGCCGGTCACGGCACCGCGATTGCTCTCGCTGCCTCCTATGCGCTTACCGAGTCTGTAGGCTCGGGAAGCGCGACTTCTTGCGGAAAAATCTGCAGCACTGCATGGTCTCGGTAACTGCAGCCACAGAGCTCCGTGGCCACTGAGAGAGGATTGCATCTTTTAATGACTTGGATTCTTTGCGGGTCCTGCATCCGTACCCAGCAACGGTAACACCGGAGGCAGTGAGCGAAGGGAGAGCGCGTGCATTGTGTTCTGCGTGTCATGTTTTAGCCCTGGACCTGCCCAGAATCTGGTTTTGTCCCCCAGTCTCTGTCTGTTTCCCTCTCTTTGTCCTTCTGTCCGACGCTGAGTGTTTTTCTGTTTCTTACACTTTAGTCTTGGTTTTATGATTTGTTACACTTCACCCACATTAAGTTTGGTTCTAGTTTAGTCTCTGTTTGTTATTTAGTCATTCTGTGTTATCACATTAGGTTTTGAGGATTATGTCACACATCAGCCACTTATTGAGTTCTGTTCTAGTTTAGTCTGTCTTATTTTCTGGTTATTCAGTCACTCTGTTTTGAGCACATTAGTCCCTTAGGTTTTTCTGTACATTCCTGCCACATATTGAGTTCTTCTCTAGTTTTGATCCAGCCTTTAATTTTCTGTTCTGTTTCTACCTTTTCATTTGTTTATTCTTTCTCACATTTGTATTCTAGGTATCATTATTTCCTTGTTGTTTCACGTTTGTTGTCACTCACTTTCCTCACTTGCTCTGACACGCCCACCTGTCACTCAGTTGTCTCATCCAGCCACGCCTTCTTCCCTGTACCTGCTTCTCATCACACCCCGATTAACCTCTGTATTTAAGTCCCTGCTTTCCACTGTTTCACTGCTAGTTCGTTGTGCATTTTGCCTCGTTCCAAGCCTCTCGTTCTGCCATCGTCTGTTTCCTTGTCGTGTATGACCTTCGCCTGTCTTGACCTTGCCTTTTGCCTGAGCCAGTTAACCTGCTTCAGCCTGTTTTTGACTCTGTTTTTTGCCACCTCTTATGTACCTGTTTGACCGTGCTGGAACTCTGCTTGTTTACTGACCACACCTCCACCTGACGACCGTCTGTACCGCCGCCTGTCTGATTGTCTTCCTGTGCACCGACCAAGCCTGTTTCTGATTAAACCTTTACTAATTCTCCATCTGAGTAATGAGTCTGCATTGGTGTCCACCTGCCTGCCGCGCCACGTCTCCACAGATCCTGACAGTATGAACTAGCCAGAACCTGGACACCGCAGACTCTGGTTCCGTCATGTCAGTGAGCAGTCCCTCAGCCGTCACTAACCCGGACGTGACTGCTATTAAGAGGATTTTTTCCGACCTCCAGTTTTTTTATCTGCTTCCGCGACTGCATCTCCCCAAAGGAGAAATTTGATCATTTGGATCAGGCGTGGGAAGCAGTGGAGGCAAATCCCTGGTTATACGATACGTTCCCTGAATTAGAAGATCTGGACAGTTTATTCCTAGCGAGAAAGCTCCCAGCCTGGATTAAACATCCAGAGCTGCACCTGCCTGCTAGTCCCCCACTCGATGATGAATTGGAGTGGAGCGACCTGGATGATGATGCGTCATCAGAGACTGATGGGCAGGATCTCCAGGACATGGCCAACATATTTTTTCAGATCCAAGACTTGTTTTTCGAATATCAGGACAACTCAGACCAGCAGAACAAGAAACAGATTTTTTCAGTGCTTGACCAGATCCTGCGGACTGAGCCTGATTTAGTGGCTGCTTATCCGGCTCTGGCTCATATTAAGACGTGGTTCAAGCAGGGTCGAGTTCCCCCTTACATCGAAGATCCCATGGACTTTCTGTTTGAATCAGAGCTGAATGATTTCTGTTGTGATACGCCCCTTTCCATCACTCTATCGGACGCAGCCATCTCACCTCCCCAATTTCCCACGCCGGCGCCCAGTCAGCTCTCGGTGCTTCCTCCGCCCATGCCATGCCAGCCACCCATGCCAGCACCGAGACGTTTGTCAGCACCGTCCCCGGCTGCTCAATAACCACATCCGGTGCCTATTCCATGGAGAAGCCATGCGCCACAGCCGCGGCACCCGGACTCAACCGACACCCCACCCATGGGAGCTGAAGCTCATCTGTTGCCTGACACCTTTGATGCAGTAGCACCTCCACGGTCATCTGACCCACTCTCGCCACCAGCTCTGTTATCAAAGCCATCAGGAAAAGCTTCGTCAGCCCAGCTCCTCACTGTGTGTTTGCCCGCTGAACCTGTGGCGCGCGCTCCACCCCGAGCTCCAGCTGTGAGTGCTCCACCCTCTAAGTCAGCAATCCTGATCACCACGGCTCCACCGGCTGAATCATCCGAACCAAGGGACCCATCTGCAACACTCCCAGCACCTTCAGCGGCCCGTACGCCTCCGTTGGACCCGGAACCCCAGGCAGAGGAGCCTGCTGAGAGAATCACACAGCTGGAGCATCCAGGTCCGCATGTGCCTTCCATGCTCACAAGGTCGCCAGCAAATCTGGTTAAAGACTACTCGGTTCCATCAACCGAATCATCCAGATCACGCCCTTCATGCCCTGCTCCTGGACCTCCAGTGGCGTCCACCGGATCACCTGCTCAGGCTCCGGTTCCGTATCATGCAGCAGCAGAGCTATCCAGGGTGCTGAAGCCATCACCGCCTGTACCAGAAAGCACATCAGCCGACGCGCTCACAACATGCACACAAGTCGAACTTGCAGCTCGGTCTGCATCTCCTGAACCTCCTGTCCTGGCCCAACCATCAGTGTCATCTCCACAAGCGATCATTGGATTCACAGTTTTCTGGAAAGTTGGTGTATCATTTTTCGTAATCTTGTTCATGCTTTTCATTTTTTTTCACACCTGAATTGTCTGTTGGACAAACTGTTAAGCATCTTCTGGCTAAATCCATTTAGTTACCTGCAAAAGCATCACGACAGGTTCATGCTGACCATGAAATTCTTTTTAAGTAAAATGTTTTTTTTTTCTTTTGGGTGGGATTACATCTGAAACAGTCCAAGTTCCCACGTTTTGGTTTGGTTCATTCCTTCCCCAGGTCCAGACTTAAGTTTTCTGTTCTTAATTATGCCCTGGCTTTATTTTGTTGGTTTTCACATTTTTTGTGTTCTTTTGCCAAACACGTTTTGTCATGTTGTTTGTTTGCTAAATTCTGGGATTGGTTACAGTGGATTACTTGTTTTTTGTCTTTTTGGAGTTGGCAGTTTCTTTTTTCACTTAAGTTTTCATTCTGCAGTTCTCAGTGTTTTTGTTAATTTTTCTTTGTTCGAAAGGTTCCAGAGTTTATTTTTGTGGACTTAGCTTTGCATTGGGAAGTGTTTTTCTGCCATTTCTTCTATTAAGTAATTTGGCCTTTTCCTCCTGTTCGTTTTGCTTTCATGTTCCTTTCCCCCCCCCCCCCCACATCTATTTTGTATGTTCTTTGGGTTTTTGCGGTTTAGCACTAAACAGTTGGTGCTTCTACTTACCTCCTGTGCTAGTTTTTTGTCCACAGCTCTCGCTGCATTGCTGGTTGTTGGCCTTCACAGTTTTTGCATCCCATGAAAAGGTGGTTGATTACCATCCTTCAAAGTATTGTAAGCATATCGCCAGGCTAATTTCTTACATTTTTAGTAGTTTTTGAAGTTGTGTGGCTCTTGTGTTCAGGATTCTTTTTCCTTTTTGGTGGTTCATGGATTTATTTGTCTTTTGCCTTTGATGAATTGTTTGTTTAATTGGTTTCCCCATTTTTGGTGCTCGCGGAGGAAGCAGGTTCACCGTGCTCACAGTCCTGTTAGCTTTCCACGCTCCCCCACCTTAGACCGCGTTTGCGAGGCCACTAGCCATTATGTTTCTAACAGATCTGCTTTGGCATCGGTTCCTGGTTTTCCGGGTCTCCCTGTTTTAATTCTTTGCTGTCCTCCTGGTAGGCCTCCTGGCTTCATGTTTGGTCGTTTTTGCCCACACAGTTGTTCTCCGGACCTCACTTGCTCTGACACGCCCACCTGTCACTCAACTGTCTCATCCAGCCACGCCTTCTTCCCTGCACCTGCTTCTCATCACACCCCAATTAACCTCTGTATTTAAGTCCGTGCTTTCCACTGTTTCACTGCTAGTTCGTTGTGCATTTTGCCTTGTTCCAAACCTCTCATTCTGCCATAGTCTGTTTCCTTGTCGTGTATGACCTTCACCTGTCTTGACCTTGCCTTTTGCCTGAGCCAGTTAACCTGCTTCTCCATGTCTGAACCCAGCCTGTTTTTGACTCTGTTTTTTTGCCACCTCTTATGTACCTGTTTGACCGTGCTGGAACTCTGCTTGTTTACTGACCACGCCTCCGCCTGACGACCGTCTGTACCGCCGCCTGTCTGATTGTCTTCCTGTGCACCGACCAAGCCTGTTTCTGATTAAACCTTTACTAATTCTCCATCTGAGTAATGAGTCTGCATTGGTGTCCACCTGCCTGCCGCGCCACGTCTCCACAGATCCTGACACTGCGTGTGTCTGATTATAAACTTCTCGCCCAGAAGAAAAAAGAGTGCAAACAACTACTCATAACTGTGTTCTTCACTCAGAAAAAGACACCTGCACTGAGGTGTCACTCAGTGGAAAAATACGCTACAGTGGAGCGGTGCCAGGACAAAGAGGCGCGGTCAGAGGAACTGTGAAATACTGGTGAGTCACTATTAATAATGTCTTATGTGTCTAACCTCGTGGTTGATCGTTAAAATTAAATTTATTTCTAAAAGCCATCATAATTATTTATAGGAAAACGTTCTATTTTTATTTTTCAAAAAAAATGTTTGGGCCTGAAAACAGGTTTTGATCTTTGGTTTCATTCTGGACTTATTTTTCTACTAAGGTTTGAACTTTGAGAGTGTTTACACAGGAGAGAAAAGTGAGAAAATGTTAATGCCTGTTTGAGAAAAGTGTATAAAGTGTGTAGTGAGGGGTTTTACAGCCTTAAAACATCTATTGTATAATGCAGGGGTGGCCAAGTTCGGTCCTCAAGAGCCACATTCCTGACACTCTTAGTTGTCTCCCTGCTCCAACACACCTGAATCCTATGAAAGACTAGTTACCAGACTTTTAATGAGCCTTTCATTGGATTCAGGTCTGTTGGAGTAGGGAGACAACTAAGAGTGTCAGGAATGTGGCTCTCAAGGACCGACCTTGGCCACCCCTGGTATAATGTATTGTACAAACTAACACTGACTACTTCGTGGATTTTGCCTATTGCGGGTTATTTTTAGAATGTATCTCCCTCGATAAACGAGGGACCACTGTACTTCCAACTTTATAGGGGCTGCAGGCAAGGTTGTAGTCTCTCTCCCCTTATCTCTTTGACCTGGCGATTGTCCCACTCGCAATAGCTCCGAGAACAGTATTAAGGGAATCACTCGTGGAGGTAAGTCCCAGAAGGTGTCGCTTTACGCCGACGACGTTTTGCTATATATATCTCACCCAGCAGAATCTGTACCAAAATTACTATGTATTCTGGATGAATTTGGTCATCTGTCAGGTTATAAATTAAATTATTCAAAGAGCTTGCTTTTCCCAATTAATGATATAGATAACTATTCTATTTTCCCATTCAAACTGAAAAAAAATGAGTTTCTGTATTTAGGGATCAAAATTACTCGCTCAATAGGGTGTCTGTACAATAGTAAGACATTACTAGACAGGACGACTCAAGATTTTAAGAAGTGATCAGCACTGCCAATTTCTTTAGTGGGCCGAATCAACATTGTGAAGATGACAGTGCTACCTCGATTTCTCTATCTCTTTCAGATGATTCCAGTATTTATACCAAAGATAACATTTCAACAGCTAGATAGGTTAATGGCGTCATTTATTTGGAAGAATTCAAACCCCAGAATGAAGAAAATATATTTAGAGGTGCCTAAAGAGTCAGGTGGTCTCAGACTGCCAAGCTTTATTTCCTATTATTGGTCTGCAAACATTGGAAAATTTTTACATTGGGTATTTACATACAAAAATAAACAGGGCATAGAATGGGCAGAAATGGAATTACTAAGTAACCCACTACGTATACTCACTCCCCCACTGCCATATAGTCATAAGATAGAAATAAGAAATCCAGTGGTTAAAGAGTCACTAAAAATTTGGCTCCAGTTCAGGAGACATTTCGGATTAAAACAGGCCAGTTGGTTTTTTACAGTAGCAAATAATCCCTTCTTCCCCCCGTCTGTGTTGGATAATGCATTTCAACATTGGGATGGTAAGGGATTGATATTTTTCAGTGACTTGTTTACAAATTACACATTCTCCTCATTTGAGGCACTCAGGAAAGACCACAATTTATACAACACTCATTTCTTTAGATATCTCCAAGTACACAGTTTCACTAAGAAAGTGTACTCCTCGTTTCCTTACCTACCACCTAAAAGCCAGTTAGATGGCATCTTAGAGCTCGAGCCTTTAGAGAAGAAATGGGTTTCAGTGATATACACTTTGATAAGGGGTTTAAATCAGATATCCTGTCCCCAGGAAACCCATCCACACCAAGTGATTTGTTGCTTTTAAGTTTCTTTATCACAATTTTGATTTCTTCTTTGATAATATTCCCCACTAAAGCTTTAGCTTCCTTTTCGTTTAATTTATTAAGTTGTTGAAAGAACTGATGAATTTTTTTCTTTTTTAATGGGGGTTGTATCAGATTCATAGATTATTTTTTTTTTCATAATATTTAGAAAATGTGTTTGCTACTTCCCTGTGATGAGAGACCAAATTGTTGGATGTTGGGCATGCAACTTTTTGGACTATTTGACTTGCCTGTGATTTTCTTAATTGCTTGCTTTGTTTCCATGTTCATAGTATTTTTGATTGGCAAAATGTAAAGCACCCTCTGCCTTGTAGGGTAGTAAGTCATTCAGGTCATGTCCGCATTTTTTCAGTTTCTGTAACACTAAGTTGTTATTTGTTCCTTTGTAGTCACTTTCTAATGTCCTTATCTGTTCTAATTTGGTTTGTTTTATCTTGCGTTCTTCTATTATTTTGCTCCTCAAGAATGCCATAGCTGTATCCCATAGGATAGACGAGGAAGTCATGTCTTTATCGTTAGTATGTAAAAAATGTTAGTTCGTCTTTATATATTGAACCATCTCAGGATTGTTTAGAAGTGATACATTTAATCTCCATAGTTTTAATGGTTTATCTTGATCCAAATTTAAAGACATTAGCACTGGCCCATAATCTGACAGCATTTGAGGGCAAATATGACAATCACCTACTCTGTGGGCCTCTTGTTTGGAAACACAGAATAACTCTATTCTTGAATGACTTTTATGTACCCTTAAAAAATGTGTGTAATCGCTAACCTTCAGATTTTTTGTGTGCCATATATCAACAAGCCCCAGCTCCTCTAACATATTTTTTAGTGCTTTTGATTTGGATGATTATTTTGTGTTGTTGTTGTTGTTTGTTTGTTTGTTTTTTCTCAATTGGAAATTTGTTGGTGTATTGATTTAGGACACAATTAAAATCCCCACCCAGAATAATTGTTCCCTTAGAATTTCCTGCTAGAATTTGGGCTATCTCTTTAAAAAAAAAAAAACCCTGGGTCGTCCTCATTTGGAGAATAAACATTCATTATGGTAACAGTATTTCCTCCAACTGAACCCATTACAAATATCCAGCGGCTGTTTTTATCTTGTATACTTTTTCTTCTGCAGCAAAACATAGAGATTTATGACACAATATGGCTACGCCCCTTTTTTAAAAACTTCCATACGATGCACAAAATACCTGTCCCACTCACTCCCTCTTTAATTTAGCATACTCTTATTCATACATGTCAGCCCCTTTGAGGGTCCACCTGTATAACCAAGTGAGAAAATTCATAAAATCAACACAAAATCCTTATAACCTCCAAATCGCACTAAAATCAGTTTTATTGCATTACACACAACTACATAGCGGTATCACATAACTGGATTTTGGCCACATATTATGAGTTGCCACAATGACATTAAAGTCAGATCATTAGTATTTCCTCAACAGTTGAATTTCAAACAATATATCTAGTATTCATGCATCAAGCTGAATTTTATAGAACTGAATGTCAAATTTAGTTATTTTTTTACAGAAACAAGAACTGTGTGTCACTAGTGGAAATACATTAATAAAATAAAAAATAAATCGAATATAATGAGCAAAATAAAACATACCTCAGAACTTCATCAAGTGTATCGAAAATCACCTTGCCAGTGCCGATGTTGCAGACTGGCATGTTGATGATCCTTGACTTCGCCCCTGTTTTTATTAGGGATGGGTATCGATAAGATTTTATCTATCGATTCCGCTTATCGATCTGATTCATTATCGATTCCCTTATCAATACCTCTTGTGAATCTTTTGTGTACTAAAAGTAGCTTTTCTATGTCAGCGGGTCAAACAGCTTTTTCTTATCGTGCACCCACTCTGTGGAATGGTCTTCCTATGACCATGAGACTGTCGGAGTCCGTGGACATTTTTAAGTCAAGACTTAAAACCTATTTTTATTGTCTTTCTTATGAATAGTTTTTATTTTTTATCTGTTTTATTCTTTTACTTCTGTTTTTAATTATGTATTTGAATTTTTACATTTTTATTTATTTATTTTAATTTTTATGTTGAACTGTTCTATGTGAGGTGCCTTGAGATGGATTTTGTTGTGATTTGGCGCCGATTAAATTGAAATTCAACAACATTTTATTGAGTCTTAAAGTAAATAAATATGAATTTGGTCACTGGATCCTTAAACTTTGGACATAATAAACTCTACATGGTGGATCCTTGATCTCTGGGCAAAAAATAGAAAAAAACTAAATCTGTAGTTTTTGTCAAAAGCATTTCCTTTCTGACATTATTGGCATAAATGTCTTTAATTCATAAAGAATACAGCACATCTCATTTTGGGATGAAAAAATGTTTTAGTGGATTGTAGTTTCTTGTCTGTACTACAACGTTTGTAAGAGGTGTCATTTTATTTAAAGCGGCGATTCGTTTTGAAGTCATTAATTCCGAGCAGACGCTGTCTCAGCAGAGAGCCGCGCAGTGTTTGGAGCTGTACAAATGGAACGGAGGATGATTCTCGTTTCTTGACTGCAACAAGACAAGAGTCCCAGTAGTGACTTTAATCCACACAAAAGTGACTCACAATATTTTATTAGCTTTGAGAGGGGTTAAGAAGCGGACTTGCCATTTCTGAAGAGCAGCGAATCAAAGAACCAACAAACTAGTGAATCAAAGCATTGCTTCAATCCACGCTTCAAAGTGGAGTAGCGCTGCAGAAACGGTTGATTACGGACCCGCTGCAGACCAAACCCTGAATATCCATAAGACTTTATTTGTACGTCCATATGACTGTGAAACTCTGAAAAATCCGTATAATTTACGTACAATCCGTATAGGTTGACATGTATGCTTACTCATTTAAATGTGTTTCTTGTAGAAGCCCAATAGTACAATTAAACCTTTTTAACTGAGTTAGAATTTGTATTCTCTTTATAGTGTGATTTATACCATTTATGTTATAACTAACAATTTTCAAAGTTGTCATTGTTGAATATAAACAAACCTTATTTTACTTCTGTTCAAAAATATCTTCTTACCTTTACAAAAATAGACATACATAGTTTGCAGAGAAACACTAAAAAGAATGAAAAAACAAACCTGTATCTTCAAAGAACTTCCAATAATACCATGTGCCGCCCATTTGAACATAACAGGCAGCACACCCCCGATGTAGAATGGGCAGGGAGACTGTTCTCCCCAGAGAAGGTACACACGATGTGTATGCAGCAGACCACAAAGTCTCCACCTCTGCTGCTCTGAATGCCTGGGTAGTGAGAAAACACTCACCAACTTACACCCTGACCTATAATTTCAACATACTCATAGAATAATACCTGCATGTCCTTATATTGTATATTCTATAACTTTCCTCCACTGGTGACAATGATTAGTTCTCTTCCTCTGCAGGTTGGACCGTAGAGTTTATAATGACTCTGATTTCCATGGTTTTCAGCATCTGTCCATCTTCTCCCCTGGATCTACCATCTGTCACGTAGCAACTCTCTCTCCAAAATGTCCCACTCATCCACCTCTATGGAAATCCCCAACTCTCTCAAGGTGGACTCGGCCTCAACAAGGGAGGGGAAGGTTTTGATACCCGTGTCCAAAAACAGCTTGAGTTGAGCCAAGTATGGTGACTGTGCCTTGATGTTGCGCTCCTTGAGTTTTTTAATGACTTCACGCAATTGCTTCCGTTTTCTTTTCACCTCAGGGGAGTAGTCCTGATCAAAATAAACTTTTTTCCCTGAAAGTGTACGTCTCGTTGATTCCACGCCTGCTGTAGCACCACTTGTTTGATGTTGAAGTCCTGAAAGTGAACTATTATGGATCTCGGAGACGCTGTCAGCCTCGGTCGCTCCGTGGGCCCTCTAAATGCGAATGTCTAAGTCATCAGGCAACTTTGGAGCAGATTTTAAAAAAAGATTTCTTAGTGTTTTTGATTTTAATAAATTTGCAAAAATAAAAAAAAATCAGTCATTATGGGGTGTTGTGTGTTGAATTTTGGGTAAAAAAAAAAAAATCATCCATTTTGGAATAAAGCTGTAACATAAAAACAATGTGGAAAAAATGAAGTGCTGTCAATACTTTCTGGATGAACTGTATGATTAAGGAAATGCATCATGAATGGCATGCAGTGTAAAACTAGTGCCAAATCAAGCTGCAGATCCATAATGGACCTGCTGTAGCAACCCCAAACTAAAATGAGAGTAGCTAAATTTAATTAGTGTAAATACAGCTAATTCAGTCTGCTTTGGGGAGTAACATAGGAAAATAATATCTGATTGGAGAATATCTCTAAATATGCTGCCCGTTAAAACATCGGGCTATACTACAATGTTTTCCAGCTTGACCTGAAGAACTGAGTCATATCGATCACACAGTCTTCACAAAGCATCAGCATAATGATACCTGAGGAGAGGAGATCCTGCAGCCTATAAATCCTTCATGAACTCTACCTGGTATTTACACCCAAGAACCAATCTGTTCCTTGTCCTGCTCCCTCCACACTGCCATTAAACATGTCAGACAGACCATCAAACACGCCCAGAGAACTTATTTCCCTTGATATATTCCATGATTAATTCTCATTGCTCCAGTTCATCCACTTTTACAGAAGTCCAAACTTTTGCAACATTCTTGACTCTTACACATCACGCAAATCTTTTAAGAAAACCAGTTCGTTAAGCGATGTACTTTGAGCAGTGAGGTAAAACGATGTGTGCAAGGGCGCAATTTCGAACTAGAAATTGGGGGGGACAAAGTGCGAGGCCCACAGGGCCGAAGCCCTTAGGCTGGGGGTTTGGGGGGCGCTTTAGGCCGCCAGAAGCCAACGGTTGCTAGATAAGCTCAGATGCAATCTGAGCATCCAGAACAGTAATTTTAATGTTTTGAGAAGACCATAAAGTGGACACCATTTGACTTATACAATTTGAAACTGGATATAAGTACTTTATTCTGAGAATAGCCAGCATTGGTTTTATTAACATCCTGGTGTAAATAAGGTATCACCACATGTGTAGAACTCAAAAAGAATGATAGGTTGAGTTTTCATTAAAAAAAAACAACTGCAATGTGGTAAAATGTATTCATAAATATGAAAGAACAGGCTCTTAATAATTATTAACTATCACATACTGTATTTTTTTTTCTCAAGATTTGTTTTGCATAAGTTTGAAAAAACAACAGATCGTAAGTTTAGGATAAATTACTTATCATGAATTTAATTTTCGAAGTGGCACTAATGACAGCAGTCATACTGAACATAATTTCGCTTGCATAGACGGATTTTGGAGATCAAGCAATAATTGCAGATGGACTTTCTGAGGTCCCAGATAGCTTTTCTGATTTCCTTTTCTAACTTTCAGAATTTAGTAAATTAGCATATGATCCATTGATACTTATGTGTAGACACTAGTCCCTAGAGGCAACTATTTTTGGTTTCAAATCTGGGCAAATGCAGTCCCAGAAAATTCCAAATGTGATAAACAAGAAACAGGTGTTGTAAACAAGTCAATGCTGTTAAAAATACAAACTTGCAGAAACAAAGATAGTATTCTGACATGGTTTGCACATAAGACTGGCATAGCATGTTTCAAGTACACACATATATGTCAAAAGGTGGGGGGGACATACCATATTCTGTCCCCCCTGGTTGAAAAGGTGGGGGGGACATGTCCCCCCTATCTCCCACCAAATCGCGCCCATGGATGTGTGCGTGCCTGTGTTCTTTAGTTTTTTCTGAGCTCTCACCACAAACATTTTTCCAACTGCTTGGCTTCCCATGCCACTTTGTGTTTCTGAATGTTCACAAATGTGCACACTCTTGTTTAAAAAAAAAAAAAAAAAAAAAAAAAAAACATTCCTGAGAGAAATTGCCGTTGCTTTTGGACCTTCTCTGTTGTAGAAATAAACAGCTTGTCACTGACCTGCAGACACAGTGAACTTGGGTGACACACACGTGCATCGGTAAACATTGAATGTGGACACTCACCTTGTACATACAGGGCTGCTGTTACGATCTGATTGTTCTGGAGGTCACAGGTCACCTGTCCCTCATGATGCCTCTGTGTGTTCTTCAGCACAAACACCCAGCTGTCTCCACGTGAATCGTGGCGTTTCTCGGCCGTCACATTAGCACTGGTGGAAGGCAGAACGCCCTGCTCCTTAGAAATGGTGAGCACCGTGGCACCATTAATCAGCCACGTCATCACAGCCCATTGGAAGTGGAGGGTACTGCACATAAACTGGGCCTCTTGCCCCCGAAGGACGGTCAAACGTTCAGGCACCAGCTCTGGCTGAGTTCCAAATGCTGAAGGTCCAAAAAAGACTGAATGGAAACACTCTATGCAGACTAACAGGACACTCATTGCTATCATACTGTGAAGCCTCTTTTGAAATTCAGTCATCACTCACCAGCACCGCTGCTATAATACACTCAGCACATAGCACATAAGGCCAGACATGCTACAATCTACTTTTACAAACTATCATTACAATAAATTTCACATCCGCATTTTTATCTGTTAAACCAGGATCCCACTGTGGATATGTGACACCCGATTGTGTCTATTTTTGACTCTAAATGATAAATAAAAAACAAAACAATAAACAAATGAAAATTGGACACCCAGTGAGGGACTGAAAACAGGTGTAATCTGTGGTTAAAGTAGTGTTGTAGGACACTGTGATGAATCAGGAAAGAATTCAAATTTGATAAAAAAAAAAAAAAAATCTTCATGTTTTGATTTGGAATAGAATGTTCAGTGTTCCCAATGCATTTGTGTAGCTGGAAATAAAATCTGTTGAAAGGATTTTGCACTTTAATCACTTTTTAAACACACTGCTATTATTTTGAACACAACTGTGTGTGTGTATATATATATATATATATATATATATATACAGTGAGGAAAATAAGTATTTGAACACCCTGCGATTTTGCAAGTTCTCCCACTTAGAAATCATGGAGGGGTCTGAAATTTTCATCTTAGGTGCATGTCCACTGTGAGAGACATAATCTAAAAAAAATCTGGAAATCACAATGTATGATTTTTTAATAATTTATTTGCATTTTACTGTACTGCAGTACAGCTTGGACTCCGGCAAGGACGGTCGCTTTCCTCCCCTCTCCTCTCCTCCTTTCTGCTCTCTATCTCTGCTCAGACCTTCAAAGTCCCAGCTTCACCAGACTGTGAATTCTTCAAATTATGATTTGGATTAACTATGGAATTGATCAGCTGGTCTCTCAACGCCATTGACACCATTTGTTTTCGACAAGGAGATCAGGGTTTGGGGACCCTGCGTGCCCTAATGGAACCTACCCAGCGGGCTTTGCTCTCGACGGCTGAGAGAATGGAGTGTGACATGTGGCTCCATTCTCTGTGGAAGACGCTGAGGATTTATTCGTATTCGCTTTTATGGTGGGAGGTTTGGTGCTGATTGGTTTGTGCACTGCCCTGACCCACAGGAATATTAGCAAGATGGCTGCTTCCAGAAATTTGTCCCCTCATCAGTCCGTCATAATTAATGAGTTGGGCAATGCTGTGTAATCTCAGACTGCGTGAACTCTTGAAGTCAAACGCAAAATGGATTCAATCTCAGAGAAAATCACTGCATTGCAAACGAATGTACTGCTGAGGACCAGAGAATATTCTTCATAAATTTGGACTGTCGACAGTCAGGGGTGCAGTAAATAGAATTCTGTATCTCTCCGCCAAACATCAACATGGCAGCCTTATCACTCCTGAAGGCCAAATTCCCTGCTCTTCCCCCAGAAGGATCTACAGCCTTGGTGAACGAATTCGCCCCCCCTCCTTCTCATCTACCCCCCCCCCCAGCCTGTTGTTGCCTAGCAACACCAGACTTTACACACACCAGGACAGAAACTGTCAGACTTTATACACACACGGACAAAAATTGACAGAAACTTAACTCATCTGCACATGACGCATGTCTCCATCCCTCCATCCCTATTACCCCCACCCCCCACCCCCCTGTGTCTCTCCACTCCCCCCTCCCTGGTGTCCTCCTTGCTACCTTGAACGCAGCACGGTTTTTACTGCTGCAGCCTTCAACCACCAGGCTGGGCGGCGCGGGCCCCTCCTGCTGCGGCCTTCACCCACTTTGCCTCAATTCGGAAGACAGACTACTTCAAGTTCAGTGCACATAAACAATGTCAAATGTATATGTGTTGTCTTTAATTTTGATGTGTGCCATTATTATGGTAAACAAGTAATAATTGTGGATTAACTGCTGTATCTTGTCTGAGGTAATTGGAGTGTAAACATAACTGCCCTTTTTGGGATCAATAAAGTAGTCTGAAGTCAAATAAGTATTTGAACACCTGTGAAAATCAATGTTAATATTTGGTACAGTAGCCTTTGTTTACAATTACAGAGGTCAAACGTTTCCTGTAGTTTTTCACCAGGTTTATACACACACTGCTGCAGGGATTTTAGTCCACTCCTCTATACAGATCTTCTCTAGATCTTTCAGGTTTGGAGTTTCAGCTCCTTGTCCCATGCCTCCTCTGGATCATCCAGATGGTCACTGGTGAACTTCAAACGGGCATGGACATGTGCTGGCTTGAGCAGGGAGACCTTGCTGCCCTGCAGAATTTTAAACCATGACAGCATCATGTGTTACTAATGTAATCTTTGTGACTGTGGTCCCAGCTCTCTTCAGGTCATTGACCAGGTCCTCCTGTGTAGTTCTGAGCTTTCTCAGATTTATCCTTACCCCACAAAGTGAGATCTTGCATGGAATCCCAGACCGAGGGAGATTGATAGTCATCTTGTGTTTCTTCCACTTTCAAATAAATAATCATAACAGTTGTCTTCTACCAAGCTGCTTGCCTGTTGTCCTGTAGTCCATCCCAGCCTTGTGCAGGTCTACAGTTTTGTCCCTGGTGTCCTTAGACAGCTCTTTGGTCTTGGCTATGGTGGACAGGTTGGAGTGTGATTGATTGAGTGTGTGAACAGGTGTCTTTTATACAGGTAACAAGTTCAAACAGGTGCAATTAATACAGGTAAAGAGTGCAGAATAAGAGGGCTTCTTAAAGAAAAATTAACAGGTCTGTGAGAGCCAGAATTCTTGCTGGCTGGTAGGGGATCAAATACTTATTTGCAGCAGTAACATACAAATAAATTATTAAAAAATCATACATTGTGATTTCCGGATTTTTTATTTTTTTTTTAAGATTATGTTTTCACAGTGGACATGCACCTAAGATGAAAATTTCAGACCCCTCCATGATTGCTAAGTGGGAGAACTTGCAACATCGCTGGGTGTTCAAATACTTATTTCCCTCACTGTATATATATATATATATATATATATAAAGTAAAAACCCTCCCATGTGTTGATTCTACCTGTGCACCTAAAACAGGTGATCTCAATAATTAGCTCATCCACCTGCCTGAAGAGCTGAACTAATTACAATCAGCTATTGGGAAGATGGAACAAATATGTGGCTGGACTTTTACTTTCTGAAGCTGGATTTGACACTTCTGCCAGAAAGTATTTGCAACTAACTTGCTTGCATGACTGATAGTGCGGATCCTTCTGACTTTTTAGGTTTAAGCAGGAGGTGTCAGAAAAGTAACAACTAAGAGATCACATTTAGACAAGTATTCACAGCCTTTGCCATGAAGCTCAGATTGAGCTCAGGTGCATCCTGTTTCCACTGATTGTCCTTGAGATGTTTCTGCAGCTTAATTGGATTCCACCTGGAGTAAATTCAGTTGATTGGACGTAATTTGGAAAGACACACACCTGTCTACATATAAGATCCCACAGGTGACAGTGTATGTCAGAGCACAAACCAAGCATGAAGTCAAAGGAATTGTCTATAGACCTGTGAAACAGGATTGTCTCGAGGCACAAATCTGGGGATGGGTACAGAAACATTTCTGCTGCTTTGAAGGTCACAGTGAGCACAATGGCCTCCATCATCCATAAATGGAAGAAGTTCAGATCCACCAGGACTCTTCCTAGAGCTGGCCACCCGTCTAAACTGAGCGATCAGGGGAGAAGGGCCTTAGTCAGGGAGGTGACCAAGAAACTGATGATCACTCTGCCAGAGTGCCAGCATTCGTCTTTGGAGAGAGGAAAACATTCCAGAAGGACAACCATCTCTGCAGCAATCTACCAATCAGTCCTGTATGGTAGAGTGGCCAGACAGAAGCCACTCCTGAATAAAAGGCACATGGAAGCCCACCTGGAGTTTGCCAAAAGGCACCTGAAGGACTCTCAGACCATGAGAAACAAAATTCTCTGGTCTGATGAGACAAAGATTGAAGTCTTTAGTGTGAATGCCAGACGTCATTTTTGGTGTAAACCAAGTACCATCCCTACAGTGAAGAATGATGATGGCAGCATTATGCTGTGGGGATGTTTTTAAGGGGCAGGAACTGGGAGACTAGTCAGGACTGAGGGAAAGATGAATGCAGCAATGTACAGAGACATCCTGGATGAAAACCTGCTCCAGAATGCTCTTGACCTCAGACTGAGGCGACGGTTCATCTTTCAGCAGGACAATGACGCAAAACACACAGTCAAGATATCAAAGGAGTGGCTTCAGGACAACTCTGTGAATGTCCTTGAGTGGCCCAGCCAGAGCCCAGACCTGAATCAGATTGAACATCTCTGGAGAGATCTGAAAGTGGCTGAGTACCGCCGCTCCCCATCCAACCTGATGGAGTTTGAGAGGTGCTGTAACGAGGAATGGGCAAAACAGCCCATAGGTGCACCAAGCTTGTGGCATCATATTAAAGATGTCTTGAGGCTGTAATTGCTGCCGAAGGTGCATCAACAAAGTATTGAGCAAAGGGTGTGAATACTTATGTACATGTGATTTCTTAGTTTTTTATTTTTAATAAATTTGCAAAAAATTCAAAAAGCTTTTTTCATGTTGTCAATATGGGATGTTGCAAGTAGAATTTTGAGAGGAAAAAATTGAATTTACTTAATTTTGGAATAAGGTTGCAACATAACAAAATGCTGAAAAAGTGAAGTGCTGCAAATACTTTCTTGATCTATGGTATGCTTGCACGACATAATACAAAATTAGGTTTCAAAAGCTCCCCGGGGGTTAAATAAACTAAAACTAGACTAGGGAATATAAATAAATAAGAGCAAGAATAAAATAAAAATCAACACAGTTGTAATGAGCAGCATGGCAGAATTATTGTGCAAAAAATGTGGTTGTGCAAATGAGTTGTTCAGTTGTGCAAATATACAGGTGTGCAGAAGTCCAGTTATTGTGCAAAGTACTGGTGTGCAAAAGACCAAGGTGTTGTGCAACCAAGGTATTAACAAGGGTTTACCTGTCTGAGGTAGTGTAGTTAATGTGCAGGAAGCAACAGAGCTATAGTGTTCCACCAGAACTCGACACAGCCTCTGGGAAGAAGCTGTTTCTCAGTCTAGCGGTTCAGCACCTGATGCTCCACTGCCTTCTGAAGAACAATCATTGTGTTTGCCGTGTGGTTGGGGTCTTCATATTTTTGCAGCTGCCAGGGAAATATATCTAATATTTATGAAAAACTGTGGAATATGGTTATGCTTCCTTTACGGGGTGATGTCAAACTTGTTTGTGGTGAGATGGAGGTTTTACCTTCTACAGCCAGCATGCAGACTCATAAATTATGGATCTGTTTAGGAAATTGGGTCTGAGAAAAATATTTGGACGAGCTTCTACAGCCACTGTTTTTCACTGCATACAGTGAATGGCAGTCTAATGACTGTAATACTCTGCTTGCTCCTACTGTGAACGTGAACTGGTGACTCTGACATCCCCTCACTACTGGCTACATCTTACTGTTATGTCAGTCATTTCAAAGGAAATTAGTTAAATGCAGATAGATCATTTAAGCACTCTGATTCAGTGGTCTGTGCATTTCATCTGAAAGATGCTGATGGTAAAAACACCATGACACCATCACATTGCCAGTCTCCACGAACCAAACATCTTTACGTGTTTGTCTGCAATCTCACCTTGAATGCAGCATGAAAGCAGAAGCACAAACAGCATGGACACACCCATGTTTACCCTGAACGCCTCATTCAGTGTGGGCCTAAAATGAAGAAAACATGGATTATAGCTGCATGAGCATGACAGAATGTTTTTTGTTATTGTTCAGATTCTGCATATCAGATTTTTTTCTTCTTCTTCTTAAAACTACCGAGTGAATGTTTTAGTGCCACCTAGTGGTGATGGTCCAGACTGCATTATGTCATCACCAGCCATGATTTTGTTTCCCTTCGTGTTTTACTTCTTTGGCTCCTTTGGCTTTTACTGTGATGAGCAATTACGATCATGTTTTACAAAAATGTGGGTTCTGAAACTTAACGTGCTAGCAGCCAGTAGACAGTGTACGAGGGCATAATGTCAGTAAAATGGCTGAGCGATTGGGGCAGCGCTGAATCAAATTTTTCCAGAAACTGTGAGAGACAGCCAGGTGGAAACCATTCGGAAGATTCAGACGCCTTTCGGTGAAGATACTCTGGGCATCACACAGGTTAAGGATCATTACAACCGGATTAAAGACGGCCCACAGCGGCGCAGGGCGCGCCGCACTCCGAGGGACCATCGACAGGTTGAAACGACCAGATCATTTCCAAAGTGAAGGCTGTGTTGATCCGGGACGTCGTCTGACTACCAGAGAAATTGTGGAAGAGGTGGACATCAGCACTTTTGTGGCACATTCCACTGTTACAGGAGAATTTGTAATGAAAGACGTGTGGAGGAATTCACGCGTTGGGACGGAGCCGCTCATGGCGCACAACAAAAAGCACGTCCGTGTTGGAAACCATTCAGAAGATTCAGATGGTTTTCGGTGCCTTTCAGTCGCGTGAGTATCCGAGAAATTGTGTAAAAGCTGGGCATGTCACAACTTATCCTGTGAGACTTCCAACACGGACGTGCTTTTTGTTGTGCGCCATGAGCGGCTCCGTCCCGATGCACGAATTCCTCCGCACGTCTTTCATTACAAAATCTCCTGTAACAGTGGAATGTGCCGCAAAAGTGCTGATGTACACCTCTTCCACAATTTCTCTGGTAGTCAGACGACGTCCCGGATCAACACAGCCTTCACTTTGGAAATGATCTGGTCGTTTCAGCCTGTCGATGGCCGCTCGGAGCGCGGCGCGCCCTCCGTCACTGTGGGCCGTCTTTAATCCGGTTGTAATGATCCTTAATCTGTGTGACGTCCAGAGTATCTTCACCGAAAGCTGTCTGAATCTTCCGAATGGTTTCCACCTGGCTGTCTCTCACAGTTTCTGGAAAAATTTGATTCAGCGCTGCTCCAATCGCTCAGCCATTTTCCTGACAATGAAAATCCGACGCGGTGGGTGGACCAGTGCTCACTCAAAGCCTGCCCACAGGCGAATGACGCAACCGACGGGCGTGAAAAAACTCACTCTTGCGCACGAAGGTTCAAGCTTGGCTGATGCAAGCGCACATGATTCAAATCCATATAGTTTTTTTAAAAAATAAAAAGGTCGGCTAGTTTTCTAACAGACCTCATATATGGGAGCAACCACTGATTCCTCTCCTTTTTTCCCATCAGTCTTATGGCTGAGATGCAAAAGGCAAAAGACAGTTATGTCCCTTTTGGACTACTGTATCAACATGGCAGTGCAACATGGCGGTCTCCATGAGGGGGCCGCTCTCATGTATACACTCACGCGCACCACCAGTAGTTTAGCCTATGGCAAGCTAAAAGTGGACCCTGTCATTTTGGCCGAACAACTATCTAGTTTATGGACATTGGGCCTCATGTATCAACGTTGCGCACTTGTGGCGTAAATTTATGGTGTAAATTTGAAGTACACCAAAGTTGCCGTGACATGTATCAAGCAGTGCGCACCTGCCCATTTCCAGCGTATGCCTGACGTGACATTGATAAATGCGGCGGGTGAAAACAATCATAATTATAATGAACACACCCATAAATATTCAGACTCCGCTTCAGACACACCCTCATTTTACGACATGGAAGCCAGGAAGACGGCAAAGAAAAAGAACTCCACCAATCACGACGCGTGCCAATAGAGCGTCAAAAGCGGCCGTCGTATCAATTGTTTTGTAGTATAATCAAAAAAGTGTTACAGTGGTCCTTCGTTTATCGTGGGAGTTACGTTCTAAAAATAGCCCGCAAAAAGCGAAGTCCGCGAAGTAGTCAACGTTATTTTTTTACAATTATTATAGACGTTTTAAAGCTGTAAAACCCCTGTAAAACCAATTTATACACTTTACTCAATCAGGCATGAACATTTTCTCACTTTTCTCTCGTGTGTAAACACTCTCAAAGTTCAAACCTTAGTAGAAAAATAAGACCAACCTGTTTTCATGCCCAAACATTTGTTTGAGAAATAAAAATAAAACGTTTTCCTATAAATAATTATGATGGCTTTTAGAACTAACAAATTTAATTTTAACGATCAACGTACGAGGTTGGACAAATAAGAAATTATTAATAGTGACTGACCAGTATTTCACAGTTCCTCTGATCACGCCTCTTCGTCCTGACGCGCGCCTTTTTCCACCGAGTCACACCTCGCTGCAGCTGTCTTTTTCTGAGTGAAGAACACAGTTATTGGTAGTTGTTGGCACTCTTTTTTCTTCTGGGCAAGAAGATTCTTATAAACAGACACGCAGACTACAATGCACTGTAAAAAAAAGCATGCAAAACAAAAAAAATCTGCGAAACTGCGAGGCCGCAAAAGGTGAACGGCGTTATAGCGAGGGACCACTGTATTCTTTTCACGTCAATAATTCTTGACATGTCGATATTTGCTCGCTCAATTAATAAGACGCCTAATTTTTCAGATTTCTTTATTTTTAAAATGTATTTATTTATTTTATTGTAACAAACAATAGTAGAAGACAAAACCTGATTGCAGCACAGGCGAAGGGAATGACAACACTACAGTTGTAACTATCAATTCCATTGTCTAAAACGATCACACCACATAAAGTTAAGCTCAGCACTGCTCTGGCTCCAGGCTCGAAGTCTGGAGAAAAAGGCGAGCAGCGCTTTCTTTGCGGTCAGCGCTGTGGCCACAGATCATGCTCGAGACCAACAATCCCGCAAAAGCGGGATTTGTATTAATTATTATGTAGTATAATCAAGAAAGTGTTATTTATTTAACATATGTATTGATTTGTATAATGGCACTGTTTATCATGTTGATCATTTTCATTTTTATGTGGATTCCAGTGCTGGTTCATTTTGGTGTATAATTTACACCACCTCTCGACCTGGTGTATATTTTCAGCGCACCGTACGTCAACGATCACATTGATAAATGCCAAGTAGCGCAGACATTTTGGCGTACACCCCATATACGCTCAAATATCGCTGTACGCAACGTTGATACATGAGGCCCATTCTGTTGTTAGTACGCACCCACGGCCAACGTGCTTGATGAATTCCTGTGTAAAAAGTAGTTCCCGGGTAATTGTGATATTTTCCTGTGAGATACTGAGTGTATCTCATCTAAATTAATTCCAATTTACCAGTAATAAAATTATAACGATAACTTTTAACAATAAGCTTTAAACATGGCCATAATAAATATTTAAGAAAAGGTTTGAGCAACTTCACCTGTTATCGCTAAGGCACATTGTAAACATTGACATGATGGAGTTTGATGCAGAAGAGTTCTGAAAGATACAATTGGAATGTTTTGATTACCATTTACAGTTGGCGGTGAGAGAATTGGATGTAAACTTCGTGTTAAAGTCAGAACAAGAAGCTGCATTGAAAGAGATCTGGGATCTGGTTGTTGCCGCTCTTGTTGCTCCAACAAGAGCGGCACACTCAGGAGTGTGGTGAAAGTAATCCGGCGAGCTCAATCTGTGGGTGAGCTATCCCACAATGCCAAAATAGCAGAGATGTCGGTCCAGTGAGAGCGGCAGGCTGAGCAGGGTGGTAAGCATGAAGGGCTCATTCTAAGATCATGAAAACACATCGATGTGTTGTTGCAGCTAATTGAACAGAGGTTATGGATGCTATACTCCATTTCTGCTAATAAACGCCCCTAAATCATACACGCTGTAGCTTTAAGAGATAATTAAGACTTTTCCCTTCTAAAGCATTGTTTTAAGTTAAATAGTTCATGCATTCCTGGTGGAAAATTATTTCACGTTAAAATTTTACAAGGCATAAACATGAATACAGTAAAGCTAATTATTATTTGAAAGTAAAGTCAGCACAAAAGCTTAAATAATTAAATAAAATGCACAGTAGAAAATGTGAAAATCAGAGTAAATGTAGGGATGCCATCATGGTTTACTGGATTACACAATAACCTCACAAATATTATACGATGTTGCCACTTAGTATTTCTGTATCTTCAATGATCAGCAATATTTCAGCTTAAGTTTGTTTTTTATTACATGTAAACATGTATGTAACACTATGCTAGATTGAAAGTGTGTAGAATGTGACCTTTTGACCTCTTGAAATCAGTCAAGGTTAGCCACCTTTAAAATTTTCGAAGGTCTGTGTCCCAAGAATGCTCTGTGAATTTGAAGACCCTGGTATTAATAGGACTGGACTTATGCTGAGCACAGACAGACAGACGCAAAGACTTTGCAATACCTGATGGCCATATTTTGGCCTCGGGTAATAAAGTTTAGTGTCCACATAAATGATCATTTTTTTCTGGCTTACCTCAGTCTGGTGTCACTCACAGCAGATACATGAATCTGTCACCGCTGTTGCCGGTTTCACTTTATGCTCAGCAGATCACCCAAAACTGTATTGTTAAATATTACCAAACTCAGTGGGAACTTTGTGCCCTGATACAAACATGACTCAGAATGTAAATAGTGTCTGATGGAATCGTCCAAATTCCCAC
This sequence comes from Thalassophryne amazonica, assembly GCF_902500255.1. NCBI lineage: Eukaryota > Metazoa > Chordata > Actinopteri > Batrachoidiformes > Batrachoididae > Thalassophryne > Thalassophryne amazonica. Next base: position 69,222,437 of record NC_047106.1, on the reverse strand, counting down.
GGTCCAAATCCCTTGCCTTAAAGATACGGATCTGGATGCTTTTATGTGTCGACATTAAAGCAGTGTTTTAGGTTAATCTGGTAACTCTCCTTTTGTTTTGTATTATATAACATGGAAACTTTTAAAGAGGCTTTTTTTGGGGCGGGGGATCTCTCCTTTACAGAACAATTAAGGTCCAAGTCTTTAGGGGCCTGGCACTTCCTGTCTTACTGTATGGTTATGAGACTTGGCCATGAACTAGTGACCTAATGTGACAACTAGACATCATTGGTTCTAGGCCTCAAATTAACAGTTACTCAGGGAAACTCAATTGACACCTGTAGACTACTCATCTTCAGTACTCCTACATTATCTCCCTACAGTATATGCAAAACTCAAGCATACTGCTGGGATCACAAGGGAACATCAACTACATTATGGCCATGTGATGTTTTTCTGGCCATGATCCAGAGTGCAAGTGCCCCTGGGCCCAAGCAACTGGAAATGATCAAGGGGCGTCTATGTATCACCTGACTGCAGTAGATAAATGGCTACTTTCAGGAGTTAGGACTGTACCAGCTGTCTGCATGGGTAGTTCTGAGTGCAGTTCCACAGATGTAGAAGCTACAGAAGAGCAAAGCATGCTCACAGGACTGAGTGTCCTTACAGTTTTTCATGCAATAACAATAAAATTTAAACAAGACCAAACAGAAACATGTGAATTTAGTACAGTACTTTACTGCATCCAAGACTTCATAACATATTTCATTTTACATTTAACAAAGTGCACTGACTAGACAGTAGTATTCACATCAGTAATTATAGCGGTGGTCATTACACTTTTACTCTGTGTGTCTTTCTATCAAATGTGGATATTAAAATTCTTCGCTTGCAAAACGACTGTTACATACGAAGAGAATAAGTCACACGTTTTGAACCTTGCAAACTTAAGTAGAGGTGCAAGTCAAGGTATGGCAAGGTTACCCATTTGACACAGTCACTTGTTATATATGTATGTAACTACAATTTCCGAGAGAGAAACAAGAGATCAAGTTGAGTTTAAAAAAAAAACTGCTGGTTCATAAAAAAAAAATAAAAAAATTATTAAAAACAAATTGACACCTCTAGACTACTCTGCCCATCTTCGATACTCCTACATTATCTCCCTATATGCAAAATATCAAAACTGAGCCAATATTACAGTCACAACAAGAAAAGTTGGAAACTGGACAGGTTAGGATTTTCCGGTTTAGGTTGTAGATAATGGATGTTGTTCAGTGGAGCACGGTGCAGCCTTGGGACAGGGTGGTGTAGCCAGTCTGAGGGGGTCATCAAGGTTTGGGTAAGAAAAAGGCTCCTTCAAGCTAAAAGACAAGAGAGATGAAAAAAATTTAGGTCACCCAGTTCCTAGTGACAGCTGAGCCAGCCTCCAGTCTCTATGACACCATCACTATGCCTGTGCCACCCAGTATTCCCACACCTCTGAAGCTTGCTTAGCAGTTTTTCTAACAAAGCCTGACAGGGGCCTACAGGGGTTGAGAAATAATGAATGAAGGAGGGGAACAAGCATTACCATTCCATCATATGCTGCTTGACAGTCATTCTGTTAAGTTGTCCTCAAACCACACATTTTTCACTATGGGCCTGACATGCACAGAAGGACCAAGAGATAAGGCTTTCGATGACTGGGATTATTATTATCACAGTACTCATCACTGACACAGCAACTGCCTCTGCAGAATAAAGAAAGGAATGGTGAGATGTTTTTGTTGTGCTCCCGATGATCCTCAGGCAGAGAGTGTGCTCACTGAAGCTGTTTGCAAATGCTGATGGTAGTGACAGTCCCTGGTAAATAGGCTGCTGCATTATTTTCTTTCCTCTGACTGAGCACTTCAATGTATGGCAACACAAAAAAAACAGTTCACAAATCAAGGAGTGCATCACTGTGTGAGAGATTTGTATATTATTGCTTTGCAGTACAGCATATTTTATACACATGCAGCATAACAGAATAATGGAAAAATGTAACAATCAATTAAATACATGTAAATGTATTCTGCTACAGTTACAAAAGACATATGAGATAATCAATACACTTGGGAAAGGTTGGGATTTTTTTTTTTTTTTTTTTTTTTTTATGAAGCCAACTGTAGAGGTGATGAGGAGATGATGATGAATATGAAACATAGGATGTGGCCACATCACTCTCACACTGAGTAAAGCAGAGGTATTATCCTGAAAGTGATTATTAGGAGTCCATCTGCACTGGAATTCAGAAGTCCACAAGTCTATGCACAACCTTCTTATTTGAAGCTGTTTTTCAGCTGTGTTACAAATGGATAAATTCCATATATTATTTTTAATAAATATAGCTGGTGGCAAACCTAAACACAGACGCTGCTAGAAAACACTCACACTGACAGAAAATGGAAAAAGCATGAAACCATTATTGGATTGTTACTTGCAAACACTACATGTAACATCATTGGAAATTCACTGCACTGAGACACAGATTGTTTAATAGGCGAGCAGATGAAAAATCATTCTTTCCATTCTGTTCCAGTAAAGTCAGTCTAAATGATATTTACGCAGTAATTTTGTTAAAAATATACAAAAGTACATTTCACAGAGTTCAACTCAAAAAGTCTACACAGCAGCGAGATATAAACCAGAGAAAAAAAATGTTTAGAATTTTTTCAATGAGAAGCAGAAGCCCACATGATCCATCTGAACCAATCACTGCTCAGCTTTCACATCCTATCTGCGTGCAAACAGCATGGTGTTTCTGGCTGTGAGTGCTGGCTCACTGGTTAGAGAAAAGGAAATTAAATTATTTTACCACCTTGAATCCATAAAGAATGAGAAATCCACCCTGATGAATGAAGCGAGGTGGATTAAGGTTGTCGATTGCTGTAAATCTTGGCAAAATTGAGGGAAGTCCTTTAATGTTGCTGTCGCGGAACATCCCGACTTCGGGTATCATCCGACGTGTTATCGTCGATTCACCAACATTTCTCTAACCACAGCCGCATAATCCTATAACTTCTTCTGGGTTGTCTCGGTGGCTTTTCTCACTCTTCTTCTTGCACAGTCACTCAGGTTTTGAGAACTGTCTACTTCATGCAGATTTACCATAGAGTGCCATACTGTTAGTATTTCTTTGTAATTGATGGAAATAAAGTCCAAGACATTCAGTGGCAGCTTTACCATTAGAGAGCCTCATCCACAACTACACTGCTCATAGTGGTTGGATTGTGTTTAACTGTAATTAGAATGGGTTAAATGCAAAGGAAAAATTTTGTTTTGTTGTATAGTGACAATAAAAGCACTTCTTCTTTTTCATTTACAGCAGATGACACCATTATTTTGATGTACAGTGATAACATTTCCATCTGTCCTTCTGAAGTGTAAAGTTCTATGGATTAGAGTGGTACCAATCACCTTCACATTAATGTCTGGAAATCTCAAAAAAAAAAAAAAAACACCAACACACAACACACCTCACATTAACGTGTTGGTTTACATAGAATGAATGAGTCAACCAATCAGTGTTAGCGGAGGCACCTTTTACCCAGAATGCCATCTGTCTATGTTTGTTACAAAACTTCAGAATTAGTGCATTATTCAACATTAAAAGATATGTTATATCTTAACTTTGCACAAATGACAGAACTAACATTAATGGTTAGTCTATCAGTATTCATTTTATTTACACCAAACCATAAGTCAGCATTGCTTTATTTTCCAAGACCTCCGCCTGACGGCAGCATTGTGAATGAGTAGAGAGTTGAGCTTTGTGGCTCCTCTCAGCCGCGTTTGTGCTGGAAGCCATGTAGTAGACTGGAGCTTCCAGCAGGGGGCAGGACACTCAAAGACAGAAGTGCTGACTCATTATTTGGGTCTGTCGCCGCCTTTGATGCTTCCAGAAGTGATCGTGGTGTTAAAACTCAAAATCAGCTTGTTAGTAGTTGCAAGTGTACCGGAGACAATACTGGAATTTATCGGTTATCGATTATCTGTAACTTCCAATACATTTTTGAGTGGTTTATCGTTTCAGCTTTATCAAAGATTACTTTTCAGTTATCTGATTATCTGTTATCGAAGTTAATTTTTTGGTTATCTGTGCCCACCACTGTCGATAAGGAATCGGATCGATAAGCGGAATCGATAATGGTATCGATACTGATAAAATCTTATCGATACACATCCCTATGCAGGATACTTCCCCAAACGGAACTGAATCCAGGTCTATCTACTTTCAGTGCCCCAACTCCTCAAAATGGTCCTGGCAATGTGCAGTCTACAACAAATTTCTGAGTGAATATATCTATATACAACCCCAATTCCAGTGAAGTTGGGATGTTGTGTAAAATGTAAATAAAAACAGAATACAATGATTTGCAAATCCTCTTCAACCTATATTGAATTGAATACACCACAAACACAAGATATTTAATGTTCAAACTGATAAACTTTATTGTTTTTGTGCAAATATTTGCTCATTTTGAAATGGATGCCTGCAACACATTTCAAAACAGTTGGGACGGGGCAACAAAAGACTGGGAAAGTTGATGTATGCTCAAAGAACACCTGTTTGGAAACAGGTGAGTGTCATGATTGGGTATAAAAGGAGCATCCCCAAAAGGCTCAGCCGTTCACAAGCAAAGGTGGGGCGAGGATCACCACTTTGTGAACAACTGCCTGAAAAAATAGTCCAACAGTTTAAGAACAATGTTTCTCAACGTTCAATTGCAAGGAATTTAGGGATTCCATCATCTGCAGTCCATAATATAATTAGAAGATTCAGAGAATATGGAGAACTTTCTACACATAAGAGGCAAGGCCGAAAACCAACATTGAATGCAAGTGACCTTCAATCCCTCAGGCGGCACTGCATTAAAAACCGACATCATTGTGTAAAGGATCTTACTGCGTGGTCTCAGGAACACTTCAGAAAACCATTGTCAGTTAACACAGTTTGTCGCTACATCTACAAGTGCAAGTTAAAACTCTACCATGCAAAGCAAAAGCCATACATCAACAACATCCAGAAACGCAGTCGCCTTCTCTGGGACCGAGCTCATTTGAAATGCACGGACGGAAAGTGGAAAAGTGTGCTTTGGTCTTGTTTTTGGAAATCATGGACGTTGTATCCTCCGGACAAAAGAGAATAAAGATTATCCAGATTTTTACCAGCGCAAAGTTTAAAAGGCAGCATCTGTGAAGCATCTGTGATGCTGTGGGGGTGTGTTAGTGCCCATGGCATGGGGAACTTACACATCTGTGATGGCACCATCAATGCTGAAAGGTACATCCAGGTTTAGGAGCAACACATGCTGCCATCCAAGCAACGTCTTTTTCAGAGACGTCCCTACTTATTTCAGCAAGACAATGCCCAGCCACATTCTGCACGTGTTACAACAGCGTGGCTTCGTAGTAAAGGAGTGCAGGTACTAGACTGGCCTGCCTGCAGTCCAGACCTGTCGCCCATTAAAAACGTGCGCCGCATTATGAAGCGCAAAATATGACAACGGAGACCCCGGACTGTTGAACAACTGAAGTTGTACATCAAGCAAGAATGGGAAAGAATTCCACCTACAAAGCTTCAACAATTACTGTTGTCAGTTCCTAAACGCTTATTGAGTGTTGTTAGAAGGAAAGGTGATGTAACACAGTGATAAACATACCACTGTCCCAGCTTTTTTGAAACGTGTTGCAGGCATCCATTTCAAAATGAGCAAATATTTGCACAAAAACAATAAAGTTTATCAGTTTGAACATTAAATATCTTGGTGTATTTAATTGAATATAGGTTGAAGAGGATTTGCAAATCATTGTATTCTGTTTTTAATTTACATTTTTCACAACATCCCAACTTCATTGGAATTGGGGTTTTGTGTCCACACACACACACACACACATACAACCCCTGGCAAAAATTATGGAATCACCGGCCTCAGAGGATGTTCATTCAGTTGTTTAATTTTGTAGAAAAAAAGCAGATCACAGACATGACACAAAACTAAAGTCATTTCAAATGGCAACTTTCTGGCTTTAAGAAACACTATAAGAAATCAAGAAAAAAAAAGATTGTGGCAGTCAGTAACGGTTACTTTTTTAGACCAAGCAGAGGAAAAAAATATGGAATCACTCAATTCTGAGGAAAAAATTATGGAATCACCCTGTAAATTTTCATCCCCCAAACTAACACCTGCATCAAATCAGATCTGCTCGTTGACATTGACCCTATGCCATGACATTGACCTTATGTGTCTTTTTGCAAGGAATGTTTTCGCAGTTTTTTCTCTATGGCAAGATGCATTATCATCTTGAAAAATGATTTCATCATCCCCAAACATCCTTTCAATTGTCCAAAATATCAATGTAAACTTGTGCATTTATTGATGATGTAATGACAGCCATCTCCCCAGTGCCTTTACCTGACATGCAGCCCCATATCATCGTCTGTGGAAATTTACATGTTCTCTTCAGGCAGTCATCTTTATAAATCTCATTGGAAAGGCACCAAACAAAAGTTCCAGCATCATCACCTTGCCCAATGCAGATTCGAGATTCATCACTGAATATGACTTTCATCCAATCATCCACAGTCCACGATTGCTTGTCCTTAGCCCATTGTAACCTTGTTTTTTTTCTGTTTAGGTGTTAATGATGGCTTTCATTTAGCTTTTCTGTATATAAATCCCATTTCCTTTAGGCGGTTTCTTACAGTTCGGTCACAGACGTTGACTCCAGTTTCCACCCATTCGTTCCTCATTTGTTTTGTTGTGCATTTTTCGATTTTTGATACGTATTGCTTTAAGTTTTCTGTCTTGACGCTTAGATGCAGACTAACGAGCAGATCTGATATAATGCAGGTGTTAGTTTTGGGGATGAAAATTTACAGGGTGATTCCATAATTTTTTCCTCAGAATTGAGTGATTCCATATTTTTTCCCTCTGCTTGGTCTAAAAAAGTAACCGTTACTGACTGCCACAATCTTTTTTCTTGATTTCTTATAGTGTTTCTTAAAGCCAGAAAGTTGCCATTTGAAATGACTTTAGTTTTGTGTCGTGTCTGTGATCTGCTTTTTTTCTACAAAATTAAACAACTGAATGAACATCCTCCGAGGCTGGTGATTCCATAATTTTTGCCAGGGGTTGTACATACATACATACATACATACATATATATACGCACACACACACACACACACACACACACACACACACACACACACACACGTCCCAACATCATTGGAATTGGGGTTGTAAAAATATCACCAAACACACTTGCCTCAAGTCTTTGCTATTCATCCACACAATGTTTTACTGCCATCCAGTGGTAAATCTGAAATATTGAAACTTCAAGGTAATGGAAAAAAGTTCAGCATTTTACCTGGATAGTAGTAAGTCAACATCATGGTCACCTGGCTCTTTACTACTCTGCTTCCTCCTGGAGAAAGAGATTATTACTCATTAACAACAAATACATACAAAAACAGCAACAAAATACATGGTGCAGATGATCAAAAATGTTTTCCAAGAAAAATCCTTGCAAAAAAAGATAAGCATTGGATTTTCTTTCATAAGTTCAATGAGGGTGACACAATAAAAAACCAAGAGCTTTCTTCTTTATTGCCCTTCATCAAGGCTGCTGCTGCTGAGATGCGTGCAGAGTCACTCCCAGTCATTACTGGGAAATAGGGAAAGCGTGGGGGAGATTAATCAACGGTCCAATATTGATGGCCATGTCCCACATAAATCCTTCCTTGTAAAAAAACAAAGACTTTGGACAGGCAGTTCGATCACGTCAAACTTTACAAACTGGGTTTAGTTTAATACTACCTGTGTGTTTTCCAAATCTTCTTCTTCTTCTTCCTTAGATATGCCAAAAAGAAATGCAAAGATGCTGTGAAGTCATGGTTCAAATGTCAAACATGAGAAGCCACTGCATATTAGAGTTGTTGAAAAGGTATCTTAGAATTTAAAAATGTAACAGTACTAAAATACCTTCAGCCGTATGAGCATGTAATCAATGAAAGACTGTGTAGAAAGAATGTGACATTTTGACCCCTTGGAATTGATGAATGTTAGCCATCTTTGAACTTGTTCAAGGTCTGTCCCAAGAATGCTCCCTGTGAATTTCAAATCAAATCAATTTCAAATCAATTTTATTTATATAGCGCCAAATCACAACAAACAGTTGCCCCAAGGCGCTTGAAGACCCTGGCAGTATTAGGACTCGACATACTGAGCACGGACAGGCAGGCGGACGCAAAGTCTTCGCAATAATCGATGGCCATATTTTGGCATCAGGGTTATTACAATGTTATGACAAACAGAAGCCACATCTTTGTCCACCATTACATAAATGGTAAACACCACAACACTATTAAACAAACAGTGCTGCACATGTCATCATGGAATGAAAAATGTAACAATTAAAAAAATTAATTAAATTAAATGGTTATATTTATCCAGTGATTTGTACTATAAAGTTATTTTCCTTTTAACTTCAGTTCGAGAAGAGAAGATGAGAAGAGACGTGTGGCGAGGCAGCAGCCAGCTGCACCTCACCTTGGATTGCACAATCACTGGGCTAACTGCTGGCATACTGTGCAATGAGACTATCTCACTGTGTGTCTGTATGTCACTATTAAAATGGTGAAACATTTTGGTTATATGAACTTAAATTACATAGTTTAGCTGATGTACATAATGTACAGTTTTTTGTCAACAACTGTATGTGTGTGTAATGTGTTTCGTGTGCAGAGCGATCAGAAAACGGCTGCAAAAAAGCACAAAGTGAGGCACGCAGTTCTCCTGCCTCATGGTAGGGGGCACTAGTGATCCCAGGGATTCTTCTTGCAGCAACTTCTCAGCTGCAGAATAAGTGACAGCAAGCTTCAATTTACAGTTAGCAAGTCAAGAGCTGTGGTGCATTTATTTTACTTTCAGAATGGAGTATTACATATCCAAACTAAAACATTTTTCTAAACTGGACTTTCAATTGAAACAAGAGGAGATAATTAAAGGAAGACCCACGCCGGAGCTAAAAGGTTTGCTTCAGATTGCGGTACAGAAGACCCGCTCTTTTCAGACAGAGTGGTACACAGGAAAAGTCTGGCTGTGTGGACGTTCAGCAAGAAACTACCTTTTCTGCTTTTCCTGCCTTATTTTTTTCAACTTGTGACAATGTCTGGACTCAGATGGGATATTGTGGCCTAAAGAATTTACAAAGAAGTGTCATCACAGACAAGCGGTCAACCACGCACATTCAAAGCCAGAAAAGGCTCAAAACGTACAGTCGGAACAGGACTGATGAAGGACGACTTTGTTCCCTGGCAGTGATCTCCACTGAGACAGAGAGACTTTTAAAACTGAAGGAAGATTAGGTAAACTTCCACAAGCATGTTATTGATGCTTTTGTTCAGAAGGAGCAGTACATGGAATTCATTAATAAGTAAAGGTAAGTCCATAATAGTGTTTTTTAAATTGAATGTGCTTTTTTGTGTGCTACAGTTTGTATGAGTAAAGAATGCTGATATGAGATTTTACACATAACTGCTGTCAATCAAATGGTGAATAAGCTACTCTGTGGGGTTCATATGTTTGTAAATCTGATTGTGATGAAGTCAGTGCCTCGCCAGCCATCAACCTCACCGCACGTCACTGTTTTTGACACTGGCGTGGCTTCAAAATGCTGTTTCTACCTTTATAACAAATTCCAAATAAATGGTAAATGGACTGCATTTATATAGCGCTTTTCCATCTGCATCAGACGCTCAAAGCGCTTTACAATTATGCCTCACATTCACCCCGATGTCAGGGTGCTGCCATACAAGGTGCTCAATGCACACCGGGAACAATAGGGGATTAAGGACCTTGCCCAAGGGCCCTTAGTGATGTTCCAGCCAGGCGGGGATTTGAATCAAGGATCTTCTGGTCTCAAGCCCAACACCTTAACCACTAGACCATCACCTCCCCCAAATTCCAACATTTTTCTTTACACATGGTTGATGTGTAACCGAATACGTCGAAAGACACTGTCCTGCCAACTGTATAAACTAGCTAATGTAACACAGAGTAGTACAAAATATGAAAGTTAATAGATATGAGTTGGTTACTACTGTAGTGTTTATTAATTTTAACTAATTTGATGGTCAGTTGGTTTTCATCAATTAATTTGTTGCTGTCCTTTCAGCTGCTCGGGGTCACCACAGCGGATACAGCCAGATCCGCATTGGTATTTGGCACAAGTTTTATGCCAGATGCCCTTCCTGACACAACTCCAGTTTTACCTGGAGAAACACACACATATCACAGATCTTTGTTCTTCCGAAGACATCTCCCATCCAAGTACTAACCAGTCCCCACACTGCTTAGCTTCTGAGATATGACGGAATCAGGCTTACACAGAGCGGACTAGCCGTCATTTTCATCAATTCATGATAGACGTATTTTCGAAAGAGGTCAAAAGGGGTTTTTTTTGGGGGGGGGGGGGGTAGCCTCATAAATTTCTAGCAATGAACTGTTTGCTGCACTTTCTGCAGAGATAGAACATTGTTATTCAGTCGTGAGTCCGTTTCTGACAACTAAAATCTTGGTTCCCAATCTGGGTTACAAACCCCCTTCAGGGGGCACCAAAGATCAGAGTGTCATGCAAGGTATTGTGTGCTCTGAGGTTGTCAAATGTGAACTGTAAATGTGAAATAACGTCACAACACTCTTAAAAAGATCACCCCACCCCAGATGGGCCAAAGAAAAAGGGAAGGAAAAACTAAAACTATAGTAATATCTTTTTTTTTTTTTTACTTATTTATTTTGCAAAAATAAATACATAATTGCACTGAATCACATTCATTCTGGGGAAGGAGTACATACATATGTGTGGGCTGAGTGAAGTATAGGCAGGTCAACTACAAGTGTACGGCAAAGCAGTTACGCCTGATAAACGACATTATATTGATTACTGCTCAATGATGAAAACAGTGTTGATGAGAGAACATCAATTCCCTACAACAAAAACAGGTACCTCAGACAGTTTAAACTAAAACTTTGTATAAATATCATTGAGTGGGACTTTTAAGTCATCAAACTATAAAAGCAAGAAAGGTTTGGCAATCTTTGAAAGAAAATGTGCGTACGTAGAATGGCTAATGTAAACTTCAACAAACTAAAGATGAAAAAGTAATGCTTATTAAAAAAATAAATTAAAAGGTTATGTCAAATTTGTAAAATGCACACTGCATGTTACACTCCTGTCTGAAGATAGATGGCACAGTAGAGAAGTTCACATAAACCCATACAGTTATTGTAAGAAGTCAGGTTGTGCACAGAAATCCCCACTTCTCTAATTAGGATTATGCCATGCTAAACGCAGATGGAGAATCGGCACTTTGAATATACCTCTGATGCTTCAGGCTCTTCTTCCTACAGAAGATGAAATCAGGGAGCAAATCAGAGTACATGAGTGTTTACAAGAAGGGAAAAAAAGGTAAGTTACTGCTCCTTCACAATTAAAATGTGTTATTGGTCTAAGCCACCTAAGTAAAATAATAATAAAGTAAAAAAACAAAACGCAATGCTAACAACCCTTGGCCGTATGAGCACTGTCCATCCATCCATCCATCCATCCATTTTCTTCCGCTTATCCTAGGTCAGGTCACGGGGGCAGCAGCTCAAGCAAAGCTGCCCAGACCTCCCGATCCACACACACCTCCCCCAGCTCCTCCGGGGGAATTTAATTATTAAGATCCTACTGTCTTACGTACAATTTGTACATGTTCAATAAAGTTATCAATCAATCAAAAACAACATGTTTAAAGAGCGGAGGTTGTGCAAATCAAGGAATATTTGTAGATCACCCTCTGAGCATGGTAATTGCAGGTATTAATGAGACAAATTTAATTCCATAGAAAGTTAGCTTTGAGTTCGCAGAAGTTAGCAAAATTGCAAAATGCAAGTTGCAAAATGTCTTGTACATGACTCCAGAGGTGTTATCAGGTTACAAAAACAGTATTTTCATTTTAGAAGTGTTTATTTCTTGCTAGCTTTTACATAATATGACTAGTGGTGGGCACAGGTAACCATAAAGTTACCTTCAATAACCGCTAATCTGCTAACTGTAAAGTTATCTGTATAACGCTAAACTGATAAAAAAATTTAGTGGAAGCTACAGCTAACCGCTAACTTTTAGTATTGACTCTGATACGCTGCCTACTACAGACAAGCCAGTTTTGAGTTTAAGCACCGTCAACGCTTCTGAGAATCAAAGGCGATCACAAACCCAACTCAAACAACGAGTCAGTGTTTCTGTCTTTGTGCGCCCTGCCCACTGCTGCAAGGAAAAGTCATTTACATTCAACACACACAGTGCCACAGACGTGTGGCAGAAGGCATCAAAAGCAAAGCAGATTTGACTTATGGTTTGAAACCCAAACTAATTCCAAACAGTTTATTGATATTAATGTCAACTCTGTCATTTTTACAAAGTGAAAATATCACACGTATCTTTTAGTTTTAAAGTAATGCACTAATTCTAAAGGTCTGAACATGCCAGAATGCATTATGGGAAAATGAGCCTTCTTACCACTGGTTGGTTGATTTATTTATTTGTAAAAAATAAATAAAATAATATACAAGTTACTGTAATGTGTGTGTTGTTTTTTACAAATAAATGTGCAATTTGTAAATATGTCATTTTTTCATTTGTAAAAAAAGGCATTTGCAAAACTGAAAATTCTGTTTGTTAAGTGTGATTCAGCGCAACGAATAGTGATTGTGTGATATTCACACTCCCATACAGTAAATGGAAATGTTGTATGGACTTTGACCCAAAATGCAAACCTTCAGATCCCTTCTGCCACATGTCTGGCCTCGCAGCCAGGCCCCTTCTGCTGGGGTAGGGCTGAACTCAGCTCCTCACAGCTGCAAAACACATAACAGACAGGAACTAACATGTATGATTTTAGGGTTTACAAACATTTTTGAATGTTCGGCTTTACTAACTATGCCAGCAAAAAAAAAAAAAAAAAAAAATGTTAGTGGTCTAAAAGTTAGCAAAACTAAATTTAGCAGAAGCTAACTGGTCCACAGATGGTTTTTAAGTTAGCTGAAAAGCTAATCTGCTAACAAAAAGTTAGCTTCGCTAATTAGCGGACAACTGTATATGACAAAGAATATAATTACAAACAAAAGAGTTTTGCAGCTAGCTACCAGGCTATGATGTCACCATGCTAACGTCCGCGAAATGTCTTGTAAATAAGCTCAGAGGTGATATGAGGTTCCAAAAACAGCGTTTTCAGTTTTAGAAATGTTTATTTCTCGCTAGCTTTTACATAATATGAGAACCATGTATATAAACATACAAAACAAAGCAATTTTAGAGCTGCTCTGACTGGCTGTCATGCTCACCGCTCAAAAACAAAACTGAACAGATTAAAACAGAATGTGAATTTTCACCTCTTAAAATAGGTCAAGGTTAGCCATCTTTGAACTTGTCCAAGGCTTGTGTCCCAAGAATGTTCCCTGTAAATTTGAAGACTCTGGCAGTAATAGGACTGGACTTATTCAGAGCACAGACGGATGTACGCAAAGCCTTCGCAATACCCGATGGCCATATTTGATGGCCTCGGGTAAAAATAAGAATATAAAAGCTAATGCAGCACAAAGAGAGACAACCAGAGGATTCTATCTCACTGTTTGGTTCTTCACTCTCCTGCAAGAAAGCATGGACAATGGAAAAATACACAGAAAGGTAGTGCAAAAAGAGCAAAGCAAAGCAGTGAAGCATGTGTTTTGAAAGACCAATGGCTGGAATGTATGAGAAGTAGAAGTTCATTTCATAACACATTGCTGTTTAATGCAGGTGAATTCTTTGGCATCACAAACAGTTTCAGTTTCAATTAACCCTGTGTTAATTAATGCTGTATGATATATGCTAAATGTTCGCCATGTTAATCATGGTGAACATTTAGCATATGTCATACAGGTTTAAAATACTAAACTTGCATTCAGGCCTCCACTGTTTGTTTTTCTCAATGGCTAAAACAAACAAACATTTTTAATATACAATAAATACTTTTTATAAGATGTAATGAAAGTTAATGACCATCACTGGAGGTTGCAGGGAGCCATTAAGAATCATAATAAAGCGTGACTCATTATTTCACCTGTCAATTAATATAACCGTCTATTATTTAGTCAAACAAAAAAGCACATTCATGCATTTTAAGCATGAATGTGAATTCTGAATCCACCACCAATCATGGATTCTATACTCAACAAAAATATAAACGCAACACTTTTGGTTTTGCTCCCATTTTGTATGAGATGAACTCAAAGATCTAAAACTTTTTCCACATACACAATATCACCATTTCCCTCAAATATTGTTCACAAACCAGTCGAAATCTGTGATAGTGAGCACTTCTCCTTTGCTGAGATAATCCATCCCACCTCACAGGTGTGCCATACCAAGATGCTGATTAGACACCATGATTAGTGCACAGGTGTGCCTTAGACTGTCCACAATAAAAGGCCACTCTGAAAGGTGCAGTTTTGTTTTATTGGGGGGGATACCAGTCAGTATCTGGTGGGACCACCATTTGCCTCATGCAGTGCAACACATCTCCTTCGCATCATCCGTGAAGAGAACACCTCTCCAACGTGCCAAACGCCAGCGAATGTGAGCATTTGCCCACTCAAGTCGGTTACGACGACGAACTGGAGCCAGGTCGAGACCCTAATGAGGACGACAAGCATGCAGATGAGCTTCCCTGAGACGGTTTCTGACAGTTTGTGCAGAAATTCTTTGGTTATGCAAACCGATTGTTTCAGCAGCTGTCCGAGTGGCTGGTCTCAGACGATCTTGGAGGTGAACATGCTGGATGTGGAGGTCCTGGGCTGGTGTGGTTACACGTGGTCTGCGGTTGTGAGGCTGGTTGGATGTACTGCCAAATTCTCTGAAACGCCTTTGGAGACGACTTATGGTAGAGACATGAACATTCAATACACGAGCAACAGCTCTGGTTGACATTCCTGCTGTCAGCATGCCAATTGCACGCTCCCTCAAATCTTGCGACATCTGTGGCATTGTGCTGTGCGATAAAACTGCACCTTTCAAAGTGGCCTTTTATTGTGGACAGTCTAAGGCACACCTGTGCACTAATCATGGTGTCTAATCAGCATCTTGATATGGCACACCTGTGAGGTGGGATGGATTATCTCAGCAAAGGAGAATTGCTCACTATCACAGATTTAGACTGGTTTGTGAACAATATTTGAGGGAAATGGTGATATTGTGTATGTGGAAAAAGTTTTAGATCTTTCAGTTCATCTCATACAAAATGGGAGCAAAACCAAAAGTGTTGCGTTTATATTTTTGTTGAGTGTATATGAAGAAGTATCTTTTAATACTGATATACACTGCTATTCTAAAAGACATACAGCTGGAAGCAATTAAATTTCCCCATAGATAAGAACTCGTTATGAACTACATTATCAATTAATTAAGACAAAGCTGTATATTTGGTTTAAAAATTGAGGAAAGAAAAAAAAACTATACAAAAACATTTATAAACATCAACATTTATGAAAGATGGTTGCTTTGTTGAATTTGTTTGTATAACAGATTTGGGATTGAAGGTTGTTGGATACTAAAGCCCCCGTCACACATAGCAAGGAACCATGCAGGAACCATGCCTGACACAGCAAATATTGCCATAATTTGATGCAGTCAGGACGAAAAGAGGCGTGGTCAGCATTGTCAGAACGCATCCGGATTACCTCGTCCACACCTGCACAATGGCATCCAAAGCGCATGTAGAGAACAGGTAGATGACACAGACTGCCATAAAAGGTGCTGAAGACTGCCCGATGTCCAAACGTCTGGATGGCAAACACAGGCCCAGAGTGGGAGGCAGCGCTGTGTTCTTCACGCACACATGCCTGCAAGTGTGCAGCACACACGCGTGCGTGGCACACATACGCTCCACGCACACGCGTGGGGCTGCAATTATCACTCAGCCATGTGTCTGTGTGTGTATGTACGCATAACACTGCGTAAGCCACTGAGCGCGGGGCGCACATGTGCGTGCGGGGCACTGGACAGCTTCGCTGAAAGTTTGTTGGAAGTGGACCATGCTGTCCTGTGCATCAGACGGAGCCTTTCCAGGGAACTTTCATTTCTTTTTTGCTCACATCAACAGCACAACACAACTCTGGACACCGCAATGGTTGGATTATCACATGGGACTTATTTTTTTTTATTTTGGGTGAGTGGATTTTAATCACAGGCTGCAGTCCGGCTCCACATCCGCGCTGTGAAACACTCCTGGACCACTGTTGGAGGTGAGATTCATGTTTATTAATGCTGTAACAGCCTGGCACAACAGTTCCATGTCATATCTCCTGCAGAGTTACAAGGTAATCATTTATTACAGCGTGAGATCCATTCAGCTCCGAGCCTGACACGTTACTGCGCACCACAGAGAGGTGCAGCTGCCCATGTTATATAAAGTTATGATGGAGACAATATTCACATTATTCACGTCGCACATGGGAAGGAATGGACAAATATCTGTGCTGTAAGGTCTATTGTGGATATAACAGCCTGTTCAGATTTGCAGCAGTTTGATAGCTGCTGTTCACATTCACTGTACATGATAATAATTCGTAATTATTACGGGTATTATTATACATAGCACACGCAGGTCATATCGGCAGGCTTTGCCGTGCCAATTCCATCTCGAGGTTCCCTCGTATGTGCTCAAATCATTTTGGATCCTGTTTTGCCGGCATCAGAATATATAAATTGCGGTCAGATGGTCCTCAGATTGCACATGGACTGCCATCGGATAGGTGTCCCATCTCGACGGCACCCGGAGGGTTTTGAACATGTGCATCACTCTTGGGGCCATCGGCCGATTTTGACCAACTGTGTGAACTTCCACAGATGGCTGTCAGAACATTCTGGAATTGAAATCCGACACTTTTCGGATGTGCACCAATTCATCGTTCTGACGCCATTCTGCGTGAATCTAGCTATGTGTGACGGGGTATAACATTTGCTACAGAATGTATGGTATTTATTTTAGGCAAACCTTGAGAGAATTAATTATTTGATACAGTCCGGGATAATTCATCATTTCAGGTGGAGCCTGTTTATTGTATTACTGTGTTGGCATTTTCTAAAATATATAACATAGCATGGCGACCCTCCTGTCCTGTGCACCAACAGCATTTCTTGTATATTCGTCCATGAATTGTTCTGTGAATTGTTCTGTAATTTATGTTTGTAGCATGGCCCAAACAGAGGGTCACCCCTTTGAGTCTGGTCTGAGGTTTCTTCCTCAGAGGGAGTTTTTCCTTACCACTGTTGCTCTGGGGGTTGGTAAGGTTAGACCTTACCTGTGTGAAGCACCTTGAGGCAACTCTGTTGTGATTTGGTGCTATATAAATGAAAAAATGAATTGAATTGAATTTCATTATTTCCAATGTATTAACATTACTGTCAATGTGAAGTTGTATGTTATGTAACTATGACATTTAAGTTTTGTGGGTTTGTGTTTTGTACTGTCTCAAGATTACTATTCTGTGTACCCAAGGAAGGATAGTTGCAACATGAATGAACCAATAAGCTAAAGAAACCAACAAACCAAATGTAAGCCATGTTATTAATATAATATAAATGTAATTATTATAAATAATATGTGCCCCCTACCTTAGACATTATTCTGACTCTTTAAATTGTTATGAAAGATTTAATGCCACACAATTTTTTGTTTGGTCCCATTTGTACTAACTGCATACAAAAATGTGTGGAGCCCTCTCAAAATTAAAATATAACGCAATGGTAAAATACCCTCGGCCGTATGAGCATAAAAATAGGAAACAGAATGTGACAGCATTGTGGAGTCAAACACACCCCAAATGCATTTGTGGCATGCACTGTGGACCATGTGCCATAGACTGTCTAGACAAGAGGAACCTTTGTGTCCATTTAACTTGAAGTTTAAGGGAATGTCAGCTAAAACACTCTTGAGCACTTCCCTGAGCATGATACAATCCACAGGTCTTAGTGCTGAGAACTCCAGCAACTGGAAAAAGCCAAGGGGACGGGACACCCACGTGTCATTTGGATTCAACTGATAAATGGCTACGATTGTCCACATACATGACTGCCATCCTGGACCCAAGGGCAGTTCCACCGTGTGGTGGATGTGGAGACATGCGACGACTGCACACATGCCCAGACTTGGAACTACAAATACAACCTGATGATGCCACTGCTGATGTAAGCAGAATGGGATGTTAAAGCATAAAAATATTTCATCCTAATTTATAACTTATATTAAGGGGTTGACTCAAAAATTTAAACATATGAAATATGTTTGAATTTTAGTGTAAAGAATGTCAGTTTTTGGTGTGGGCACAGCACTGTCCTGGCTACTCCCCTGCTGAAAGGGCAGCACAGGAGGCAAGAAAATAATTTAATGCGATGAAGGCGAAAAGAAATTGAAGCTAAATGCAATATGACATGAATCTACCTCAAGCTGTTGTAGCTCCTCTTCCTCCTAGAAGGGATAACAGACAGATCAGCGGCTGTGAGCGAAGCAAGAGAGCGCCATCAGCATGCATGACGGGAAAAGTCATCCGATGTCAAATGAAAAACTATGGAGAAAGGTGAGGATGTCAGGAAACAACAACCCGACTGAGAAGAAATGAGGAGCAGGATGTGAAGAGAGAACAGTGATACCATAATGGAAAAAATGTGGAACAGAAAGAATAGAGAAAAAAAGCAAAAAGATAAAGGTGGAACTTTTGAAGTAAACATTCTATAGATGAGACAACAGAACACATGACAAGGAATTTCATCCAATGACAACAGGTCTTCTCTGATGTCACCACCACCACCAAAGCCACACTTTTGGTGACTGCAAGAAGCAGCTGTAGAAAGAGATGAACACAGTTACCTCTGACTGCAAATCCTCTTCCTCCTGGGGGGAAAAGGGCAAAGAACACGTCAAATTCCATGAGCAGCATGCAAGAGGAATGTGAAGCTCTGAATTAATTGACTTTATTGATTTATAATGTTCAATCCATCCCACCACATAACATTGTTTTACTGGCAGGCAGACCTGAAGCTGCTACCATTTGAAACTGTGAATCAAAAAACAAAGATTTTCCAACATTTGAGTCTCACACTGACATGAGTAGCTACAAAACAGAAGAATGTGAGCGTTTAGTACTTTGAAACAAATGTCTTAGTGTAACGGATGCAAACCAAACTTCCAGTTTGAGTACAGAGTGGGTGAGTTTATAATACTATGAGACACACACACACACACATACACAAACTATTCTTTGAGTACAAGAAACATGGGCCTCTGAATACTGTTGATCATCTTCTCCCTACAATTGTGGGCATTACGGAGATTATCTTGGAATGAACTGTGGCTGCCCATTATATTCTCTGATGGGAAAAGTACAGTACTGTATTGCATTCACTCTACCGTACTGTGAAAAGGGAGCTGAGCCAAAAGGCGAAGCTCTTGAGCTACTGTTCAATCTTCGTTCCTACTCTCACCTATGGTCATGAGTGTTGGGTCATGACCGAAAGAACTAGATTGTGGGTACAAGCGGCCGAAACGGGCTTCCTCAGGAGGGTGGCTGGTGTCTCCCTTAGAGATAGGGTGAGAAGTTCGGTCATCCGTGGGAGGCTCGGAGTAGAGTCGCTGCTCTGTCGTGTTGAAAGGAGCAGGCTGAGGTGGTTCAGGCATCTGGTAAGGATGCCTCCTGGGCGCCTCCCAAGGGAGGTGTTCCAAGCACCTCCATCTGGCTTTGGAGGCCAGGCTGGGCGAATTGGAGACTCGGCTCCGCACCGTGGAAAATTCTACAGCTAGCCAGGCCCCTGTAGTCGGTGCGGACCAAGGTAGCTTAGCCGCCGTTAGTTACCCCCTGGCAGATCCCGAGCAGCCGGGAAAGCAGGCTGACTGGGTGACTGTGAGGAGGAAGCGTAGCCCTAAACAGAAGCCCCGTGTACACCGCCAACCCGTTCACATCTCTAACCGTTTTTCCCCACTCGACGACACACCCGCCGAGGATCAAACTCTGGTTATTGGCGACTCTGTTTTGCGAAATGTGAAGTTAGCGACACCAGCAACCATAGTCAATTGTCTTCCGGGGGCCAGAGCAGACGACATTGAAGGAAATTTGAAACTGCTGGCTAAGGCTAAGCGTAAATTTGGTAAGATTGTAATTCACGTCAGCAGTAATGACACCCGGTTACGCCAATCGGAGGTCACTAAAATTAACATTGAATCGGTCTGTAACTTTGCAAAAACAATGTTGGACTCTGTAGTTTTGTCTGGGCCCCTCCCCAATCGGACCGGGAGTGACATGTTTAGCCGCATGTTCTCCTTGAATTGCTGTCTGTCTGAGTGGTGTCCAAAAAAATGAGGTGGGCTTCATAGATAATTGGCAAAGCTTCTGGGGAAAACCTGGTCTTGTTAGGAGAGACGGCATCCATCCCACTTTGGATGGAGCAGCTCTCATTTCTAGAAATCTGGCCAATTTTCTTAAATCCTCCAAACTGTGACTATCCAGGGTTGGGACCAGGAAGCAGAGTTGTAGTCTTACACACCTCTCTGCAGCTTCTCTCCCCCTGCCATCCCCTCATTACCCCATCCCCATAGAGACGGTGCCTGCTCCCAGACTACCAATAACCAGCAAAAATCTATTTAAGCATAAAAATTCAAAAAGAAAAAATAATATAGCACCTTCAACTGCACCACAGACTAAAACAGTTAAATGTGGTCTATTAAACATTAGGTCTCTCTCTTCTAAGTCCCTGTTGGTAAATGATATAATGATTGATCAACATATTGATTTATTCTGCCTTACAGAAACCTGGTTACAGCAGGATGAATATGTTAGTTTAAATGAGTCAACACCCCTGAGTCACACTAACTGTCAGAATGCTCGTAGCACGGGCCGGGGCGGAGGATTAGCAGCAATCTTCCATTCCATCTTATTAATTAATCAAAAACCCAGACAGAGCTTTAATTCATTTGAAAGCTTGACTCTTAGTCTTGTCCATCCAAACTGGAAGTCCCAAAAACCAGTTTTATTTGTTATTATCTATCGTCCACCTGGTCGTTACTGTGAGTTTCTCTGTGAATTTTCAGACCTTTTGTCTGACTTAGTGCTTAGCTCAGATAAGATAATTATAGTGGGCGATTTTAACATCCACACAGATGCTGAGAATGACAGCCTCAACACTGCATTTAATCTATTATTAGACTCTATTGGCTTTGCTCAAAAAGTAAATGAGTCCACCCACCACTTTAATCATATCTTAGATCTTGTTCTGACTTATGGTATGGAAATAGAAGACTTAACAGTATTCCCTGAAAACTCCCTTCTGTCTGATCATTTCTTAATAACATTTACATTTACTCTGATGGACTACCCAGCAGTGGGGAATAAGTTTCATTACACTAGAAGTCTTTCAGAAAGTGCTGTAACTAGGTTTAAGGATATGATTCCTTCTTTATGTTCTCTAATGCCATATACCAACACAGTGCAGAGTAGCTACCTAAACTCTGTAAGTGAGATAGAGTATCTCATCAATAGTTTTACATCCTCATTGAAGACAACTTTGGATGCTGTAGCTCCTCTAAAAAAGAGAGCTTTAAATCAGAAGTGCCTGACTCCGTGGTATAACTCACAAACTCGTAGCTTAAAGCAGATAACCCGTAAGTTGGAGAGGAAATGGCGTCTCACTAATTTAGAAGATCTTCACTTAGCCTGGAAAAAGAGTCTGTTCTATAAAAAAGCCCTCCGTAAAGCTAGGACATCTTTCTACTCATCACTAATTGAAGAAAATAAGAACAACCCCAGGTTTCTTTTCAGCACTGTAGCCAGGCTGACAAAGAGTTAGAGCTCTATTGAGCTGAGTATTCCATTAACTTTAACTAGTAATGACT
Source organism: Thalassophryne amazonica (assembly GCF_902500255.1). Taxonomy (NCBI): domain Eukaryota; kingdom Metazoa; phylum Chordata; class Actinopteri; order Batrachoidiformes; family Batrachoididae; genus Thalassophryne; species Thalassophryne amazonica. Next base: position 69,200,464 of record NC_047106.1, on the reverse strand, counting down.
TCATGACTTTCTTTGCTAACAAAATTTTAACTATTAGAGAAAAAATTACTCATAACCATCCCAAAGACGTATCGTTATCTTTGGCTGCTTTCAGTGATGCCGGTATTTGGTTAGACTCTTTCTCTCCGATTGTTCTGTCTGAGTTATTTTCATTAGTTACTTCATCTAAACCATCAACATGTTTATTAGACCCCATTCCTACCAGGCTGCTCAAGGAAGCCCTACCATTATTTAATGCTTCGATCTTAAATATGATCAATCTATCTTTGTTAGTTGGCTATGTACCACAGGCTTTTAAGGTGGCAGTAATTAAACCATTACTTAAAAAGCCATCACTTGACCCAGCTATCTTAGCTAATTATAGGCCAATCTCCAACCTTCCTTTTCTCTCAAAAATTCTTGAAAGGGTAGTTGTAAAACAGCTAACTGATCATCTGCAGAGGAATGGTCTATTTGAAGAGTTTCAGTCAGGTTTTAGAATTCATCATAGTATAGAAACAGCATTAGTGAAGGTTACAAATGATCTTCTTATGGCCTCGGACAGTGGACTCATCTCTGTGCTTGTTCTGTTAGACCTCAGTGCTGCTTTTGATACTGTTGACCATAAAATTTTATTACAGAGATTAGAGCATGCCATAGGTATTAAAGGCACTGTGCTGCGGTGGTTTGAATCATATTTGTGTAATAGATTACAATTTGTTCATGTAAATGGGGAATCTTCTTCACAGACTAAAGTTAATTATGGAGTTCCACAAGGTTCTGTGCTAGGACCAATTTTATTCACTTTATACATGCTTCCCTTAGGCAGTATTATTAGACGGTATTGCTTAAATTTTCATTGTTACGCAGATGATACCCAGCTTTATCTATCCATGAAGCCAGAGGACACACACCAATTAGCTAAACTGCAGGATTGTCTTACAGACATAAAGACATGGATGACCTCTAATTTCCTGCTTTTAAACTCAGATAAAACTGAAGTTATTGTACTTGGCCCCACAAATCTTAGAAACATGGTGTCTAACCAGATCCTTACTCTGGATGGCATTACCCTGACCTCTAGTAATACTGTGAGAAATCTTGGAGTCATTTTTGATCAGGATATGTCATTCAAAGCGCATATTAAACAAATATGTAGGACTGCTTTTTTGCATTTACGCAATATCTCTAAAATCAGAAAGGTCTTGTCTCAGAGTGATGCTGAAAAACTAATTCATGCATTTATTTCCTCTAGGCTGGACTATTGTAATTCATTATTATCAGGTTGTCCTAAAAGTTCCCTAAAAAGCCTTCAGTTAATTCAAAATGCTGCAGCTAGGGTACTGACGGGGACTAGAAGGAGAGAGCATATCTCACCCATATTGGCCTCTCTTCATTGGCTTCCTGTTAATTCTAGAATAGAATTTAAAATTCTTCTTCTTACTTATAAGGTTTTGAATAATCAGGTCCCATCTTATCTTAGGGACCTCGTAGTACCATATCACCCCAATAGAGCGCTTCGCTCTCAGACTGCAGGCTTACTTGTAGTTCCTAGGGTTTGTAAGAGTAGAATGGGAGGCAGAGCCTTCAGCTTTCAGGCTCCTCTCCTGTGGAACCAGCTCCCAATTCAGATCAGGGAGACAGACACCCTCTCTACTTTTAAGATTAGGCTTAAAACTTTCCTTTTTGCTTAAGCTTATAGTTAGGGCTGGATCAGGTGACCCTGAACCATCCCTTAGTTATGCTGCTATAGACGTAGACTGCTGGGGGGTTCCCATGATGCACTGTTTCTTTCTCTTTTTGCTCTGTATGCACCACTCTGCATTTAATCATTAGTGATCGATCTCTGCTCCCCTCCACAGCATGTCTTTTTCCTGGTTCTCTCCCTCAGCCCCAACCAGTCCCAGCAGAAGACTGCCCCTCCCTGAGCCTGGTTCTGCTGGAGGTTTCTTCCTGTTAAAAGGGAGTTTTTCCTTCCCACTGTAGCCAAGTGCTTGCTCACAGGGGGTCGTTTTGACCGTTGGGGTTTTACATAATTATTGTATGGCCTTGCCTTACAATATAAAGCGTCTTGGGGCAACTGTTTGTTGTGATTTGGCGCTATATAAAAAAAATTGATTGATTGATTGAAAGTATTAAAAAAATAAAAGATTCTAGTTTTAGTGTCAGACAAATAAATCAAAAATATACAACAACTTTACCAAAGGCCTTCACTGGCTTCACTCTTTAATGAATTGAGGTTCTCTACACCTTCTCCATGTAAACTCCATGTATTTTGATCATCAGGATCTGTAATTTCTTTTAAAACACTTCATAAGGAAATAGAATCCCAAATCTTAACTGAGGTAGAAATATGATGTCTCATGTACAATTTTGATGTTACAGAAATACCAAAATAAATGCATAGCTGCTGCTCTGTCCAACCAATGATGGGGCACATATTGGCCCTACACACTCATGTCCTCATGACCAGCAATGCCAGAGCATATACACACACACTACTCCAAGGTGTGACAAAGTAATATCTAAGGGTCCTGTCCCACTGGCATTTAGGAGGATTTGCGGATGGAATGCGCACAAAAGTGGCCCACATCTGCCAAACAACCACAATAACCGTGTAACATTCCTGTATGAGTCGGCTGCCATCCGAACACGTCCGTGATCATCCGCAGAGGCATGCATGTCTGCAGCCAGGATTTTTGAGCGGCTCATACTGAAGACATACGCAGGACATACACAACCAACGCGCCGCATATCCCCTGTCATTCGCTGAAATCCGCAACCGACGGGTTGGCGTGGCTTGGCAGCGGACCGGGACAGCATGCAAAACAGATATGACGCGTGCCCAGCACGGCCACATCATGGTCACAAATGGTATGTCGCGCATGCAGACTACAGCATGACACGGGAGTGGATTTTCACTCCCGTCCCATCCCGCTCCCAGAAAAAAAATCCCATCCTGTCCCAATCCTGAACTGGAGTAAAAAAAATCCCATCCTGTCCCACTCCTGTAAAGATGACTCCCACTCCCATCCCACTCCCGTATGTCTCGCGCCGTGATGATCAATCAGGGACTGAATATGTAGTGACGTGGAGATGTCTGGAGTTTGACTGAAGATGTGAACATGTCCTGTCTCTGGTAGCAGCCTGTGAGCAGGACTTATGTCTCTTTTGTCCTTTATTTCACAATTATGACAGAGTTTTTGGAGTGAGCAGCAGCAGGAACGGAGTTTCTTTTTCTTTTTATATTACGTGCACGCGCAAGGGAATCGTCCATGGAGATTATTTTACTTATTAACTACACAGATGTATAATAAAACAAATGGTGACTGGTTTCTAAACACAATTATGACAGAGTTTTTGTTGTGAAAGTGTAGGAACACGGACCCACAACAGGGGGCGTAAAAGAACGGGCAATGGATAAGCCAAACAGTAACAATTTAATGTTGTAAATTGTGCACAACGGAATACAGACAACAATCAGTTTGGGACTATAGTCAATTACACGTTGGGTGACGTGTGGGCAGGCTTGAGGATAGGAGACGCCCGTCCAGAACCGAGCCGGATCCCACACGGCCCTCACCGCCAACGGATCTGAAGAACACCGGAGCCGCCAAGTCCCGTCTCCAGCTGTCAGACCTGGTACTGCTGGCAGAGAACAGAAACAGCACAGATGAGTGTGAGTACGCACACTCAGTAATCCCACAGTCTGTGTTCTGTAAGGAGGGAGAACCTCCACCTCCAATAACACACTCGGACAGCTCCTGTGAAAACCACTTATCTGGTTGGGGTGTGAGGCGAAGCCGTCGCAGTCCACACCAAACGCCAATACAGCAGATAAGGAACACGTCACAGGGAAACGGCTGCAAATGAGATCAGACTATTATTCGTTGTGAATACAGCAGAGAAATTACCTCCAAGGTTGCTGATTTCTCGGCGGGGAGGTGGAGTTGCAGTCCGGCCTTTATGGTGGTGGTGATGTGGATGAGTGACAGCTGGTGCTGATGGCAAGTGACAGCTGTCACTCCCGGTTGCTATGACGCCCTCTCGTGCTTGAAGCCCGCACTTCAAGCACCACCATGTGGTGGTGGTGGGCCAGCAGTACCTCCTCTTCAGCGGCCCACACAACAGTTTTTCGTGGAAGAGCGAGCTGCAGCAAGCAGCGGAGTTTCTTTTTTTTTTTTTTTTTTTTAATTGTTTACATGTGCGCGCGTGAACGGGACAGTTGGTCCTCAAGTTGGGTCCTGCAGAGGTGGAAGGACCACTGAAAGCAGCCGTCATCCAGACTCAGCTCCTGCAGCAAATAATGATACTCTCTGTATTGGGAGCTTTCCACAACAACTCGCTCCGTGTGATCAAGGTCCTTCATGTTAACTTGACTGACAACCGGAGCCGGCGAGCGGAATGGAAGCTCCTCCTATTTGATGACGCACCAGGGTGAATTTTCACAGCAAAAGCAGAGTGACACACCGGCGAAGGAGGCGCGTCCGTCGCCACACGACCCCCACGAATTTGTAGCGTCTTATTGCACCTGGTGTGAACGCCGCATTAAATAGATGAAAATCATCATCTATTTTTGGCATTCCCGCTCCTGCCCGCTCCCCTTCATTTTTATTCCCATCCCATCCCAATCAAGGAATTGATAAAATTTTGACTCCCATCCCGCGGGAATCCCGCAGGAATCACGTGACCCACGGGAATTCCCGAAAAATGTCATCCTCTAATGCAGACATAGTGGGCACAGATGAAGCGAGTGCATCACGGCCGCTGTGCCCCTCATGGGGGCGCCTCCGCGGTCGCCTTCGCTTCTGTTCCCTGTTATATCCGCTTTTCTTCCTCATGTATTCGTTGATCCACCCCGGGACATTTGTCATTTCCGCCCACCTTTGTTGCGGACGCTCAGCTTTTGTCTCCTCATTTCATGCGCAAATCCTCCTAAACGCCAGTGGGACAGGGCCCTAACATGAAACTGGCTCCAGTTTGCAAACACTTCCTGTGTGACGTACATGCTCAGTGTCCATATGCGTAGGTTTCATTCTGGTTTGACTCTACTATCCTCTGGGAGACCCAAGAGGTTTATACTGTCAGAAATTCTTTTAAAAAATTAAAAAGGCTTTATACTCAGTCTGCAGACTTCATCCAAATCTCATTTTATAGCTTTCTGCCTCAAGATTGTGTAACTATGTATTTTTTCTGATCTTCTGAGCTATAAAATGGCAATGAATAGCTGAAGTAAAAAAAAACAACAAAAAAAACACCTATTCTGGTGTTGAACTTCCTTTCTTTAAAGCAGCGTTTCTCAAACACTGATACACAGACCACTGGTGGTCCATCAGCCACCCCTAGTGGTCCATGAGTATATTGGAAAAAGATCACATTTTAAATTAGTATCATATTCTAACTTGGATGTGTTTCTCACACAGTTTAAAAATGACTCCAAAGTCTAATAGATAGAAACATACTGTTGAAATACGAGGTCTATTAGAAAAGTATCCGACCTTAATTATTTTTTTCAAAAACCATATGGATTTGAATCACGTGTGATTACATCAGACATGCTTGAACCCTCGTGGGCATGCGAGAGTTTTTTCACGCCTGTCGGTTACGTCATTCGCCTGTGGGCAGTCTTTGAGTGAGGAGTCGCCCACCCTCTCGTCGATTTTTTTCATTGTTTAGGAATGGCTCAGAGACTGCTGGTGGCCAAGTGGTTAATGCGCTTGGTTTCAGTTCGGAAGGTTCTGGGTTCAAATCCCACCCCTGCCACATTTCTCCATGTAATGTGGAGTTGCGTCAGGAAGGGCATCCGGCGTAAAACCTGTGCCAAATCAACATGCAGATCCACCTTGGATTTGCTGTGGCGACCCCGAGTGCAAACAAGGGAGCAGCCGAAGGGACTTACTTTTACTAGGAATGGCTCAGAGACTGCTGCTTTGTTTGATCAAAGTTTTTTCAAAACTGTAAGGCAAAACTGAGTGGACACCATTCAATAAATTCAGCTGGTTTTCCGTAAAAATTATAACAGCTGATGAGAGATTTTGGTCTGGTAGTGTCGCTTTAAGGACGGCCCACGGCGCCTGACAGCGATCTGCGCTTCGAGGCGGCAGCGTCTCGCCGTTTCAAGTTGAAAACTTCCACATTTCAGGCTCTGTTGACCCAGTAAGTCATCAGAGAACTTTCAGAAGAAGTCAGCATGAGGAGTTTATTCGGACATTTCGTAATGAAAGAACGTGCGGGCAGAGTCGCATGTCGGGCCGGACCCGACCGCGGGGGGTCGCGACAGGAAAAACACCTCCGTTGGAAACCTTAACGGGCAAGTTGGAACATGCCCAAGCTGTTAAACAATTTCTCAGTTACTCACTTGCTGAAAGCCATCAAAAGCCGCCTGAATTTTACAAATGGTTTTCAACACGGAGGTGTTTTTCCTGTCGCGGCGCACACAGATTTGCCGAGTCGTCATGGAAATGACTCGGCGAATTTGCGCGCACGTCTTTCATTAAAAAATGTCCTTAAACAGTGGAATGTCCGCATAAAGTCCTCATGCCGGCCTCTTCTGAATCTTCTCTGTTCTCTCACGACGTCCTGGGTGAATTAAGCCTTTAATTAGGATGTTTTCAGGTCGAAACAGGCCGACGACGGCGCCTGGAAGTACTGCGCGACGTCCCGCTCCGTGGGAAGTCCTTACAGCGACAGAAACACCCCATAATCTCTCATCAGCCATTAAACTTTTCACCGGAAACCAGCTAAATTTCTTGAATAGTGTCCACTCGGATATTCCTCACAGGTCCAAAAAAAATTTTGATAAAGCAACGCGCGCCATCTCGAGCAGCGTGTGAAACAAAGGAATTCAGCCGAGAGGGCTGGACCACATCTCACGCAAGGCCTGCCCACAGGGAAATGACGTCACCGACACGCGTGAAAAAACTCACGCATGCGCACGAGGGTTCAAGCATGATTGGTGTAATCGCACGTCATTCAAATCCATATAGTTAAAAAAAATAGACCTCGTATACTGCTTGAGTGGTAAGCAGACCCATTGTCTTTGGTTAGATTTTTCTTTTTTTTTTTTAATTAGTTAGGTGGTCCTAGGTCTGAAATGTTTGACAAACACTGGCTTAAAGCAGACCCATTGTCTTTGGTTAGATTTTTCTTTTTTTTTTTTAATTAGTTAGGTGGTCCTAGGTCTGAAATGTTTGACAAACACTGGCTTAAAGGAAACTCTTTTAAAAACAAATAGTTCCTGGGGCACTTTAATGATGTTTAACATTCAATCATCAGTTGGAAATTTGCTTTGCAGCATGAACTGAAGGGGGAAAAACAGTTTAATTACATCATTATTCTGGCTTTCAAGTCAGACTGAAGATAAAAACAAATTTTATGTGTTTGTTGATCTTCCAAGATCAGCCGATGTTGGTATAACCTTAGCCAACAACATTAACAGAAAATGCAGACCTCACAACACTGCAAAAACATCTGCATGACACATGCTGTCACAGAGAGCTGTGATAAAAAGGTATTGGCTCTCTGTGACAGACACATGACAAACCACAGTCAGGAAAAAAAACACTGATAAAGCTAAAAGATTCAATAAGAATTCTGTGGCATTACACACGTGTTCTTTAGTCATTAAATCCAAAGTGAGGGAAGAGACCGAAATGATGAATCGGAAGATGGGGGGAGGATGGGTAAGAAAGAAAGAGAGAGAGAACAGTGCATACAAAAATTGTAGGAAGCTCTCTTTAAACCAGATTCTTGTTCCAATCACAATCTCTGGTTCTATGAAGTTACACCTTTAAAATATCAAACATTACAGAAATTCTATTTAGTGGTGGCCAAGTAGTTAGTTCCTGGTTCAAACGCCACCCCTGCCACATTTCTATATGTAATGTGGAGTTGCGTAAATGATGGCATCCGGTGTAAAACCTGTGCCAAATCAACATGCAAATCCACCTTGGTTCTGCTGTGGTGACTCCAAGTGAAAAAACAAGGGAGCAGCCGAAGGTACTGACTTACAAAAATTCTATTTTCCACACTTAATCCATTTTAAGGGGTATCTGTTACGAGTTTGAAACTGGGCAAAATATGGGCCAGATTTACATTTTATAATTCACACATTATCACATGGAAAATACAATTTGTTGATAACTGCTGTCACAGAATAAAATTATTATCAGATAACTATCACATGTACAACCCCTGGCAAAAATTATGGAATCACCGGCTTTGGAGGATGTTCATTCAGTTGTTTAATTTTGTAGAAAAAAAAGCAGATCACAGACATGACACAAAACTAAAGTCATTTCAAATGGCAACTTTCTGGCTTTAAGAAACACTATAAGAAATCAGGAAAAGAAAATTGTGGCAGTCAGTAACGGTTACTTTTTTAGACCAAGCAGAGGGAAACAAATATGAACTCACTCAATTCTGAGGAATAAATTATGGAATCACCCTGTAAATTTTCATCCCCAAAACTAACACCTGCATCAAATCAGATCTGCTCGTTAGTCTGCATCTAAAAAGGAGTGATCACACCTTGGAGCGCTGCTGCACCAACTGGACTGACATGAATCATGGCTCCAACACGAGAGATGTCAATTGAAACAATGGAGAGGATTATCAAACTCTTAAAAGAGGGTAAATCATAACGCAATGTTGCAAAAGATGTTGGTTGTTCACAGTCAGCTGTGTCTAAACTCTGGACCAAATACAAACAACATGGGAAGGTTGTTAAAGGCAAACATACTGGTAGACCAAGGAAGTCATCAAAGCGTCAAGACAGAAAACTTAAAGCAATATGTCTCAAAAATCGAAAATGCACAACAAAACAAATGAGGAACAAATGGGAGGAAACTGGAGTCAACGTCTGTGACCGAACTGTAAGAAACCGCCTAAAGGAAATGGTTACAAAAAGGTTACAATGGGCTAAGGAAAAGCAATCGTGGACTGTGGATGACTGGATGAAAGTCATATTCAGTGATGAATCTCGAATCTGCATTGGGCAAGGTGATGATGCTGGAACTTTTGTTTGGTGCCGTTCCAGTGAGATTTATAAAGATGACTGCCTGAAGAGAACATGTAAATTTCCACAGTCATTGATGATATAGGGCTGCATGTCAGGTAAAGGCACTGGGGAGATGGCTGTCATTACATCATCAATAAATGCACACGTTTACGTTGATATTTTGGACACTTTTCTTATCCCATCAATTGAAAGGATGTTTGGGGATGATGAAATCATTTTTCAAGATGATAATGCATCTTGCCATAGAGCGAAAACTGAAAACATTCCTTGCAAAAAGACACATAGGGTCAATGTCATGGCCTGCAAATAGCCCGGATCTTAATCCAATTGAAAATCTTTGGTGGAAGTTGAAGAAAATGGTCCATGACAAGGCTCCAACCTGCAAAGCTGATCTGGCAACAGCAATCAGAGAAAGTTGGAGCCAGATTGATGAAGAGTACTGTTTGTCACTCATTAAGTCCATGCCTCAGAGACTGCAAGCTGTTATAAAAGCCAGAGGTGGTGCAACAAAATACTAGTGATGTGCTGGAGCGTTCTTTTGTTTTTCATGATTCCAAATTTTTTCCTCAGAATTGAGTGATTCCATATTTTTTTCCTCTGCTTGGGCTAAAAAAGTAACCGTTACTGACTGCCACAATTTTTTTTTCCTGATTTCTTATAGTTTCTTAAAGCCAGAAAGTTGCCATTTGAAATGACTTTAGGTTTGTGTCATGTCTGTGATCTGCTTTTTTTTCTACAAAATTAAACAACTGAATGAACATCCTCCGAGACCGGTGATTCCATAATTTTTGCCAGGGGTTGTAGTTGCTACATTCCCATTTGAATAAAATGTGTGAAACACATTAACAACTAAAAGACCATCAAATCAACATACCCCTATCCTTCCATCAAGCCACACCTTGATAAGATGTGAAACCGCAAATAAATTTCTATCTGGACAGTGGAACATGTAGTAGGAATGTCAGGGGACTCAGAATTCCCAGCCTCCCAGAATTACATCATTTACAGCACTTGTATTGTGTGACTGCTGAAGATGCTGCACCTGCTGATGTTGTGTAAAGATGGTTGCCAACGTGACACCTGGCACTTATGGCTAGCACAAGTTTCTCTGTGGATAAATCAGATAAATTTATCACAAGGTCACGCACTTATTTTCCCATTCATATGGCTAGCATACTGGCATAGTACAGTAGCGTTCAGAATAATAGTAGTGCTATGTGACTAAAAAGATTAATCCAGATTTTGAGTCTATTTCTTATTGTTACATGGGAAACAAGGTACCAGTAGATTCAGTAGATTCTCACAAATCCAACAAGACCAAGCATTCATGATATGCACACTCTTAAAGCTATGAAATTGGGCTATTAGTAAAAAAAAAAGTAGAAAAGGGGGTGTTCACAATAATAGTAGTGTGGCATTCAGTCAGTGAGTTCATCAATTTTGTGGAACAAGCAGGTCTGAAACAGGTGTCCCCTATGTAAGGATGAAGCCAGCACCTGTTGAACATGCTTTTCTCTTTGAAAGCCTGAGGAAAATGGGACGTTCAAGACATTGTTCAGAAGAACAGCGTAGTTTGATTAAAAAGTTGATTGGAGAGGGGAAAACTTATACGCAGGTGCAAAAAATTATAGGCTGTTCATCTACAATGATCTCCAATGCTTTAAAATGGACAAAAAAAAAAAAAAAAAAAACAGATGCGTGGAAGAAAACGGAAAACAACCATCAAAATGGATAGCAGAATAACCAGAATGGCAAAGGCTCACCCACTGATCAGCTCCAGGATGATCAAAGACAGTCTGGAGTTACCTGTAAGTGCTGTGACAGTTAGAAGACGCCTGTGTGAAGCTAATTTATTTGCAAGAATCTCCCGCAAAGTCCCTCTGTTAAATAAAAGACATGTGCAGAAGCGGTTACAATTTGCCAAAGAACACATCAACTGGCCTAAAGAGAAATGGAGGAATATTTTGTGGACTGATGAGAGTAAAATTGTTCTTTTTGGGTCCAAGGGCCACAGACAGTTTGTGAGACGACCCCCAAACTCTGGGCTATGGGCGTGTTTCTCCTACTATGGTATTGGGCCTATATATCGCATACCAGGTATCATGGATCAGTTTGGATATGTCAAAATACTTGAAGACGTCATGGTGCCTTATGCTGAAGAGGACATGCCCTTGAAATGGGTGTTTCAACAAGACAATGACCCCAAGCACACTAGTAAATGAGCAAAATCTTGGTTACAAACCAACAAAATTAATGCCTCGCAGATGTGAAGAAATCATGAGAAACTGTGGTTATACAACTAAATACTAGTTTAGTGATTCACAGGATTGCTAAAAAAGCAGTTTGAACATAACAGTTTCGAGTTTGTAGCGTCAACAGCAGATGCAACTATTATTGTGAACACCCCCTTTTCTACTTTTTTTTTTACTAATAGCCCAATTTCATAGCCTTAAGAGTGTGCATATCATGAATGCTTGGTCTTATTGGATTTGTGAGAATCTACTGAATCCTCTGTTTTTTTCCTCCATGTTACGTTCTTTTCTGGGCATGATCCAGTGCACAAGTGCTTCGGCATTGAGAACCCCAGCAACTGGGAAAGGCCAAGGAAACTTTTGCAAGCTGGGATGGACTAGTTGTCTGCTAACTTCAGTGGTCAGATGAAACAAAAGATGTAAATGATGTCATTCTGGCTGAGCAGGAATGGCGAGTCTCTCAAGGAATGTATTCTCATTTTTTTCCACTCTTCTTCCTGTATTTTGCATTTTTAAATCATGTACAGGATGAGATCTGTGTACACAATTTGTAAATATATTATCCACCTAAAATCACTTCCAAACAAATACTTATGTTCTATGTTCCATTGTAAATAGGGAAAAGGTTTCAGCAGAAAATGTTGGTTTTGCATTTAAACCAATGGTTGTGTTCATTTTAAATTTAAATTTTAAATTATTGTAGAGTCTTGGGAACAACAGTGTAACAGCATACTCGGAGTTTCAAATGTGTACTCACTACACAAAATGCATAGCATTTGTAAGGACTGCAAACATGATTGTGAACTATTAACATTTTTCAAAAGAGCAGCAGAAATGTTACTTTCCAGACTATATGTTGCACAGTAATATTAGTTGCATCTGTCCAAAGATGCATCATGAAGAAAAGAAAAACATATAAGTTGTACTGGTCTATAAGTCACATTTATTTTTGAAACATGGTGCTACTGTTTCATGGAACAAGAAGTAAAATTTATTTATTCAGTGCATTGTTTATTTAAAGCAAACACTGTCTTCACAGGAAGAAGCTAAAGGGCAAATTAATGTTATTGTATAAGGCACAAGAAACTCAGAGTAAACTGCTTCTTGCCTCTGAACAGACAAAAATGTCTGTTCAGAGCTAACCGTGCACATTTCCTCACTAAAAGTAATTAAATGTTTTGAAACTACTGTACATTTTAAAACATATAGCCATCTTCCTCATTGCTGTTCTTGCTGTCCCACATACTGTAAACAAGTGGAGTGGCAAGTAGTTTGACAGTTACGTTATTCCCTCTCTTTATTCAAGATTGTGGTCTTTCACTTTGAGAACGTAATTTATTAATTTCACCCAATTCACTAAAACCCAACACCAGCTTCAGAAAGTAAAAGTCCAGCCATATATTTGTTCCATCTTCCCAATAAACCAGCTGATTATAATTAGTTCAGCTCTTCAGGCAAGTGGATGAGCTAATTATTGAGATCATCTGTTTTAGGTGCACAGGTAGAAGCAACACATGGGAGGGTTTTTACTTTCTGAAGCTGGATTTGACACCTCTGGCCAACACATTCTCTCATTCAGATCTTCTTTTACAATGGTTGCCATCTATCTTAATGGTGCCTTTCCTGCCACCTTCTGCTCCAGAACATGAATCACAGTGGCTCTTTCAGATCGGTATACAGGAGCAACTTGTAACGTGTAGATGGTGCCATCTTGTGGCCATACATCATAATGCAATATTTTTCATATATAAGTCGCTTCAAAAATATAAGTTGCAGGAAGAGACAAACAACTTTTTAAAAAGTGACTTATAGCCCGAAAAATGATTTATGCATTTGCCTTATACGAGGGCTGTCCGTAAAGTATAGGTCCTTTTTATTTTTTTCAAAAACTATATGGAATTCATTCATATGTTTTTACGTCAGACATGCTTGAACCCTCGTGCGCATGCGTGAGTTTTTCCACGCCTGTCGGTGACGTCATTCGCCTGTGAGCACTCCTTGTGGGAGAAGTCGTCCAGCCCCTCGTCGGAATTCCTTTGTCTGAGAAGTTGCTGAGAGACTGGCGCTTTGTTTGATCAAAATTTTTTCTAAACCTGTGAGACACATCGAAGTGGACATGGTTCGAAAAATTAAGCTGGTTTTCAGTGAAAATTTTAACAGCTGATGAGAGATTTTGAGGTGATTCTGTCGCTTTAAGGACTTTTCACGGTGCGAGACGTCGTGCAGCGCTCTCAGGCAGCGTCATCAGCCTGTTTCAAGCTTAAAACCTCCACATTTCAGGCTCTATTGATCCAGGACGTCGTGAGAGAACAGAGAAGTTTCAGAAGAAGTCGGTTTCAGCATTTTATCCGGATATTCCACTGTTAAAGGAGATTTTTTTAATGAAAGACGTGCGGGCGGATTGCAGCGTTGGCTCGCAGCCGCCGCGACGATCCGTCACAGGAAAAACACCTCTGTTGGAAGCCTTAAGGACAAGTTGGAACATCTCCAGCTGGTAAACAATTTCTCATATACTCACTCCACTGAAAGCCATCAAAAGCCAACTGGATTTTAACAAATGGTTATCAACACGGAGGTGTTTTTCCTGTGCCGCCGCGCCGCGTCGGCTGCGTCCCGATGCGCGGACCCGTCCGCACGTCTTTCATTAAAAAAATCTCCTTTAACAGTGGAATATCCGGATAAAATGCTGAAACCGACTTCTTCTGAAACGTCTCTGTTCTCTCACGACGTCCTGGATCAATAGAGCCTGAAATGTGGAGGTTTTAAGCTTGAAACAGGCTGATGACGCTGCCTGAGAGCGTTGCACGACGTCTCGCACCGTGAAAAGTCCTTAAAGCGACAGAATCACCTCAAAATCTCTCATCAGCTGTTAAAATTTTCACTGAAAACCAGCTTAATTTTTCGAACCATGTCCACTTCGATGTGTCTCACAGGTTTAGAAAAAATTTTGATCAAACAAAGCGCCAGTCTCTCAGCAACTTCTCAGACAAAGGAATTCCGACGAGGGGCTGGACGACTCCTACCACAAGGAGTGCTCACAGGCGAATGACGTCACCGACAGGCGTGGAAAAACTCACGCATGCGCACGAGCGTTCAAGCATGTCTGACGTAAAAACATATGAATGAAATCCATATAGTTTTTGAAAAAAATAAAAAGGACCTATACTTTACGGACAGCCCTCGTATACAAAAGCATTCAATTAACACTCCATTAGTTTGTGCGAATAAAAATGAAGCATCTCAGTGCTGACACACTATATAAGTAAGATGGCAGAACACAATAGCTGCAAATTTTTTTCCACTTGTTACTAACGCCTAAATGTATTCAGATGTTATAGCAAGAACTGTAGCTGTGCCGTCTTTCTTACCTTGCCTTCATCTGCTTCTTCCTGTCAAAGACATAAAAACCACTACAGTGAAATTAAATTCTTGAGAGTTTTTAAATTTGTGTTCAATGTGCTTCTAAAATTTTAAGATTGTTACCTCATCTTCATCTGCATGTACCTTTGAACAAAACAAAGAACAGAACATTATAAATCATCTCTGATCAACACTAACATACGACATCCACAGATCAGGATTAGGAAAACACTGAAAATGCACAGATAGTTGTGGAGTTCAGTGTAGGTTGGTTCAACAACAAATATCATCATCAGCAAAAACACAGGGGTTACAAACGAAGGTAAACTAAAATAACAAAAGAAACTTATAGCAACAGTGAAGTTAAATGTCCTCTGGTTCTGAAAGAACAAACAGGATTGTTCAACTGGAAAGTTACATGCCATCTGTTAATACATGAATGAATGAGTCACGCCGTAGAAATGCCTGTGGTGGTGAGGATAACAGCAACTTGGAAAGGAGGCACACAGTTATTGTGGGTGTTTGACAAATGCTAGGTGGAGGTGGCGTGAAGAACATTCCAATAAAGGAAGGTGGAAGAAATGCTGCACAACACTAGATTCTAGCAGAGATTACTGTGTCTTCTGTTTCCTTTTCAACAGCGTCATCTGCATTCTCTTCTTCTGCTATTTCCTGTCTGTTTGCATCGCCATTACGCTCTTCCACTGGAACCTCCTTATGGCGAGGCAAAAGTAGTTATAAAAGAAAAAACAGAAAAGCTGTTCAGGCAACACAACAAGTAGCACTGCGTTAGTCACAGGGTATCAACAGGACATTAACCAATCCTGTGGGTAAGGTTTAGGAGTAAAGGCTACAGGACTGAATTTACAAAAGTAAAAAATTGGAATGATGTCAAAAGGAACTGCCTAAAAATTTTTGAAATGCTTCTTCATTTTGCAGTGTTGCTCTAAATCCATGACCTGACAGAAGGGGGGCAGACATTGTTAGTCTGTTTCAGTGGTCCCAAAATGTGGTCTATGTGCCCCTGGTGGGCCATGAAGACAACAGAGTTGGATCATGGGAGATGATTAAAAATACACTTCAACTTTGCAATAAAGATTAAAATTACCCAGAAATATTTTAAAATGTAATCAGAAGTAATAAAATAAAGCCATGAGACTTTAAATTACTTCTATTCGTCTACAGAGCTGATCAAAATTGTGATTAAAATCTGTGGGTGGGCCTCAGATACTTCAGAGAGGGCCACGACATTTTTAAGTTTGGGAAACAGCTGGTCTTTTTGATAGATTACAAATCAAACGTGAATCAAAATCCAACTACTAACATTTGGGAAGACAGTCTCAGAGTCATGGAAACATTGAACAAATTTTGGTGACAATCCAGAAATACTAATCTTTTCTATATTCAAGTTCCCACATAAATACACAAGCGATGAACTTCTGTAGCAGCCAGTCTTGGATACTGTGCTAACTGTAACGTACTAGGATGAATCATTATTATCACTTACTAGGGCATTCTCTGGTTGCTATTCCTTTGTTACATGCACACTGGTACTCTATATCAGCTTGCCAAAAGCGGGCTGGTAATGTCATTACCCACCCAGTACTTTGGTCCAGTCTAGAGCGGTATTTTTTTTATGCTGTAGTACTGTTGCACAATATGTCTGTACCCTGTTCAGCAGTAGCACCAACTACACCTCCCATCAAGACGTCCGACCCCAGAATTTCTATTATTTTTTAATAGAGAAGCTTGAATCTTCGACTGGACTGGGTTGCTTGACGTGAGGACGTTTCGCTTCAAATCGCAGAAGCTTCCTCAGCTAAAATTCTTGCTCTGGTGGTCTGACTTCTGTCTTGCCTCTTGTAGAGAAGAATAATCAAGAAGTCACAAAAGCTGGAGTTTTAAACCTAACCAGACCCCTCCTACCGAGAGGCAGACTGCTATAGGCTGGTGACTAAACAATAGCTCTAATTAGCACCTATTGTGCTCTAGTTAGCACCCTCCTAATGACAGGGCAGCTGTCCCTCTCCTGATGGCTCCCTTGATGACTCTGCTGATGACGTGAATGACTCATTACCATGAACAAAAGACTGAAACTGCTTTGACCTGAGTACCCCATTGTAAACAGGGTTAAAGCATGTCTCAGACCCCCTCCCCGGTTAAGGCTGGGTTTCAAACGTTTCACAAAGAATGCCTCCTTGACCCCTCTCTCAAACCATTTCTTCTCTCTGGCTAATATTTTAACTTCCTTGTCCTCAAACGTGTGGTTAGTGTCTTTAAGGTGGAGATGAACTGCAGACTGAGGTCCACTGGCGCCCTCTCTGCGGTGCTGGTATAGCCTTTTGTGTAAAGGTTGCTTAGTCTCACCTATGTAGTGTTCGTTACAGTTTTCCTGACATCTGATAGAATACACTACATTGCTCTGTTTGTAACTAGGGATCCTGTCCTTAGGGTGAACTAATTTCTGTCTCAAGGTGTTAACCGGTTTAAAGTAAACTGGGATTTTGTGCTGTCTGAAGATCCTCTGTAGTGTTTCCCCTACTCCTGCTAAATAAGGGAGAGACACTCCTCTTCTTCTTGTTTCCGTCTCCTGTCTATCTGGTCTCTTTGTTCTCTGGGACTTCTGCACTTTGTCCAGGGACCATCGTGGGTACTCACATACTGTGAGGGCTTTCCGGACAAGTTGCTGTTCTTTAGCCCTTCCCTCTGCAGTTGTGGGCACCTGTAGGGCTCTGTGTTGAAGCGTCCTGATCACCCCGAGCTTGTGTTCAAGGGGGTGGTTTGAGCCAAAGAGCAGATATTGGTCAGTGTGAGTTGGTTTTCTGTAAACCCCTGTCTGGAGCTGCCTGTTCTCTCCAATCGTAACATCACAGTCCAAGAAGGCTAAATGGTTGTTTCTGGCATCCTCATGTGTGAACTTGATATTGGCGTCCACCGAGTTGATGTGTTCTGTAAAGTCCTCAACTTCGTGTTGCTTGATTTTAACCCATGTGTCATCAACATATCTGAACTGGGAGAGATGCCCGTGAAAGACGTCAAGGCTGTCTTTTCCACTCGCTCCATGTACAGATTGGCCACAATGGGGGATACCAGAGACCCCATCGCACAGCCATGAATCTGCCTGTAGTAATTCCCCCTAAACAGGAAATACGTGGTGTTAAGACAGATCTCCAAGAGCTGGCAGATGTGAGTTTGGTCCTTTCAAGTAGAGACACATCCTCCAGCAGTCTCTGCCTCACCGCTGAGACGGCCTCAGTGGTGGGGATGCAGGTGAACAACGAAGTCACATCAAAAGACACGATTGTTTCATCTGCCTCCAGCTGCAGGTCCTTGATCTTGTTCACAAAATCTTGTGTGTTCTCCACATGGTGTTCTGAGTTACCCACTAGAGGAGCCAAAATCCACTTGAGGTGCTTGGCCACATTGTACGTGATGGAATCTGTGCTACATACAATAGGCCTGAGTGGCACATCCAGTTTGTGGATTTTGGGCAGTCCATAGATGCACGGAGTGGCGTCCCCACAGAGACCAAGTCAGGTTTTCCCATCCTTTATAATCTATCATTTAAACATTGTGCACTGTAACAGCAAGTAACCATGAACTGGCTACGCCCTGGGAATGCCCATCAAGCAACAAACTCCAACTGCTTATTACCCTCGTGTAGCTAATCTGACTGTAGGGTAAATAAACGCTCTTTCATTGAGGAGTGATAGTGGGTATGGTCTGTATGCGCTTATGTAATGCAAGTGATAATAATGCTAACGCAATTTTATTCTGGTGTTGCTGACCGAACGGACCCCCCTAAAAATCTGCCCCCCCACCTTCACTGCGCCTTCACTGCCCATACGTCATTTCAGAGCATCAGCAGCAATTCACCGATTATCGCCTTGTTTCTGCTTAAAACTGCACTCCACTCATCATCTATCTCAGAGACAGATATCTGCAGCTTTTGTACAACAATTATTTTCACCTAAATTCAGCATTATTTCATAATAAAAGACGGGGGAGCGATCAGAGCGCAACAGCAGCACATCTGAGTCTGACTTTCTACACCCAAAGCGATCAAAGGGAATAATGTGATCATTAAATCATTCTAAAGTCAGTTTTAGGGGAGGTGATGGTCTAGTGGTTAAGCGTTGGGCTTGAGACCAGAGGATCCTCGGTTCAAATCCCAGCCTGACCGGAAAATCATTACAGGCCCTTGGGCAAGGTCCTTAATCCCCTAGTTGCTCCCGGCGTGTAGTGAGTACCTTGTATGGCAGCACCCTCAAATCGGGGTGAATGTGAGGCATTAGTGTGTAAAGCCCTTTGAGCATCTGATGCGGATGGAAAAGTGCTATATAAATACAGTCCATTTACCATTTAACGTCAAACTGTTATATAACATTCCTATTTTGTGAAATTTAACATAATAATAATCAGCCACACATGCAACACAAAGATTAGTAAACATGATGATGACTGAGACAGATGTGCCTACAGGGAATTAAGAGGTACTGAGTCAACAAGTATGGACAGAAGCCAATTTGTTGACAAAGACAGTGAGAGGAAGGAAAGTGAGGAAGATGAAGAATGGTATTACTGCCAAGTCATCAAGGATTCCATCTGCACTGGTTTCCTCAGTATGAGTCCCATTTTCCACAATCCGTGCCTTGTCAGCCTGGGCAGCTTCCTGCATGGAGGGAATTATGAGGTTTATCCCAAACTAATCATATAGAGATTCAATGTTAATTTAGAGCAATGTGCAAAATTAAGCAAGCTGCATATATATCCATAAGGACTTTGTAGTGTTTCAGTCTGAGGACTGTTCATGGGCACATTGGATTAATTTGATTTCACACCTGAATTCTGTAACCATTTCAGGACCTGCTCACAGTGTGATGTTCACTGGTAGTGTAGATGAAGGACTTCTAAACGTGTGTGTGTGTGTGTAGTTAAGGTCAAATGCCAAATACGACATTTTGGCCCGATGCTTACATATAGGTGATATTCAGAATGACTATTCCAAAGGAATTTGTTAAAGACACACATACATTCACTATTCATCTCTAATGTGATGTCATATGTCATGTTCACTGGTCATGGGACCAAACATGGGCAGACATGAAGGGTCAAACTCAATGAGAATGGCTATTTTGTGTAACTGGATAAAGACACACCTATGGTCAGTATTAACAATAATATGAAGTTATATGTTTCTATTGGTCTCATGACCTTTGACCTTGCATGACCTCAAAGGGTCAACCTTAAAGTCATAATTGCTTAACTCAAACAGTTTGGGCCTAGATGGATTAAATATTGGTGGAAGGATTGAGCATTAGTCAAATTTGAAACAGAATTGATCAAACATCAACACTGCACAGAACCATATCCTATGATATCACTGAATCTCAAATAACTAATTTGCACACTTTTGTGTCAAACATGTAGGATTCTTTGCAATATTTGTATTTGAAATGGGATAATTGCTAATGCTTGATTATGAGCCCTGCTCCATTTTGACAAGATTGTTCTCAATCAAAAAAATGGCCCATAGGCCGTGTGGGCAAGCACATAATTATGACCTGTAGTGTTTTTAAAGTTAGTAAACACCGACCTCTAGTGTTCATGGCCACTGGGTGCTCCACAGCACCAAAATAAAAAAGTCACGTCTCTCATGTTTTTATTCATTTTAATTTTTTTTTAAACAACTTAGTTTCACATCTTGCTCACATTCTGTCTGTAATCTTAACTAACCATAGATTTCAACCATTGCCATCCTTGTCATAAATCAGTGACAGAGAATCACACTGTGCTAGCAGTGCTACTGGCAAAAGAGATCTGTTTACAAATAAGCACAAAGTGTTTTTATTTTTCTAGTGGGGATGGGGAGAAGTGCATGAAACAAGTTAGGAATTGCTTGTTTGGTTTGTATTTAAGAGTATTATCAAACAACATGGCCGTATGAATTGGAGGACTTGTTAATTTTGTCAGTTTAACTGACGACAGTCAAAATGAACAGTTTGCCGGCCAAGGCTGCAACTTATATCAGCTATCTGCAGCACAGACATGTGCCTGATGCATCCAGACCACATACAGCACTCAAAATGTTGATACAGACAATGCACTTGTTGGTCATCGGGCAGAACAGCATAATAATAGCAGCACACCACATGATTATGGCCCAAACTAGACACTACTACAACACTGTCAGCCATCTTTGCCTGAGCTGACAATCATCCTTCTTTGAACCTGACAGCCCCAAGTCACCATGTCACCATTTGAGATCAAATTTCAGAGAAACTTAATATTGAACAGCCAAATGATGAATGAACAGTGTTCAAAATCACAGTGTGTGGGGATTTTATCTTAAACTAATAATGTCCCATAATGTTACACATTATTAAACAAAAACTGTATCTCGGTTTTTCATATTATTAAACAAGTAGTATACAGTATCTTACTGTTTTTCTCAATTGCTAAGACACATTTCTCGGAAGCTCCTCTCCTTTTCTCTAAACTGTGAACACAAAACCCAATTTTCAAACTACATTCACGAAATCCCAGACTCCTCTTACAAAACCAAACTTTCACCTCAAAACAGTTCAATCTGTGCTCAAAACTGAACTATGTTGTCATATTGTGCCCCGAGTCAATCAAAATTAAAAACACTACTGAGCAGTCTCTATACATGACATAGAAAAATACAAAATACAATGCTCAGGACATGAAACTGTAGAGATAAATGTTTATTGTTCACTGTAGACTAAATGCATGTTGCAAAACAAAAAGCCTGTGCATTTAGCACTTGTATATAGTAAAAAATAACAGAAATCCTGTACATTTACACGTAACACTTGTACAGTACAAAAACAAACAGAAATCATGTGTATTTACAGTTTTTATTGATTGCTTTGACCTGTTTGAAAAAACTGGGAACCTCTCAGCCTTCATCATCACCATCTCAGCAGAGTAAAAGACACCTCTTGCAAATGTGTTAACCCATTCTCATTGGATTGACACATTTCCCCCACCCTTTTTCAAAACAGTTAACACAGATGTCATTCAAGCAGTCAAAACTCCACTGTTTTAGCTACAGTATCCTAACAGAAACCATATGTTCCCAGCTATTAGAAACTATCTGATCGGTATGCAATCACTGAAGCACCTGTTTGACACTTCTTCACACTAATCTTTAATTTGCAATCAGTCTGTAGTAGGCCTTAAAAGGTGCCATGCCTGTGTTTTTCTTTGCAAGCATGGATCAAGGAGGTCTAAGGCAGAAGAGAGTGAGAGTAAGAGGTAGAGGAGTCCAAGGAAGACGAGTCTGAGGAAGAGGAGTCCGTGTGCGAGGTGGAGGTATAGTTGGAAGGGCTCAAGTTAGTGATGAAATTCAGGCAACTATAATTGATCATGTTATAAATCATGGCCTTTCACTTAGAGAGGCTGGACAAAGAGTCCAACCTGTTGTAAACAGAAACACTGTTGCCTCAATTGTCAGAGTTTTTTGACAGAAGAACAGGTAATGTTGTTATAGGCCTACAATATATACAGAAATATCTGCAGTACAGTAATATACAGTACTTCATATAATTTTTTCCACATTCCCGTTTCATGTATTTTTTATAGAATCGAAAGGCTACCAGTCACTGGTGGTAGAAGAAAAATTTATAATGTTGAGCAGGAGGCAGCCATTGTCAACATGGTTGTGGCAAATAATGCCATTAGGCTGCGAGAAATCAAGGCTGCAGTAATTGCAGATCAGGGAGTATTTAGAAATATAAATACTGTGAGCGAGACCACAATAGACCGCATTTTCAGGAGGAACCATATGGCAATGAAACAGCTTTACAGAGTTCCTTTTCAAAGGAACTCTGATGCTGTGAAGGAGGCCAGATGCCAATATGTGGAGGTGAGGAAACATTACTATACTGTTACTGTATGCCCTGTCATATCATGCAGTTACTGTAGAGTCAACTACAATCACTTTTACGTAATTGTAATTTTGACTTTTTTCTTCTTTAGAGAATAATGGAGCTTGAAGCCGAGGGGGCACATCACGTCTTTATTTATGTAGATGAGGCCGGCTTCAATCTGTGTAAAGTCAGGAGACAAGGAAGGGACCTCATTGGGCATAGGGTCACTATTGCAGGTCCAGGGCAGAGGGGCGCCAACATAACTATGTGTGCTGCCATCTCAAATGATGGTGTCCTGTGCCATATCCCCGCCATTGGCCCTACAACACCGAGCACCTCAGAGCATTCCTGAATGCTCTTCACGGCATGCTGATCCCGCCTCAGGAGAGAGAGAGCTGTTGAGGCCTGTCTTGCCACTGTTCATCATCATATGGGACAATGTGGCATTCCACCACTCTTGTAAATGAGTGGTTTGCAGTCCACCCTCGGATGATGGTGCAATTCCTTCCACCGTATTCCCCTTTTCTGAATCTGATAGAGGATTTGTTTTAGTGCTTGGAGATGGAAGGCTTATGATCATTGCCCCTATGATCGGATGCCCTTGCTCAATGCAATGACTGCTGCAGCCCAAGATATTGATGCAGAGGCATGCCAAGGCTGGATCAGGCATGCCGGAAGGTTTTTCCCTCGCTGCATTGCCAGAGAGAACATTGAATGCGATGTGGATGAGGCCATGTGGCCCATTCGTCAAGACGGAAGAGATTGAGTATCAACTGTACTGTACTCTTACTGTACTCTATACTCTTATAGTATAGGCCTACTAAAGATTTTTGTTCTTTACTGTAAAATATTGATTTTTTTTTTATTTTCCTAATTTCTTATAAGCCTACAGTAATGTATTTTACATATTTTGATTTACATACTTTCTGTAGGAATATTTCAGTTGTCAGCCATGAAAAAGCCTGAAAAAAAGAATGTAATGGAATCAATAAATTTTGCATCAAAGCATATCTGATTCTGGATCCATTTTTTGCAAGAAGGCAGCAAACAGCACTGGCATGTAACAGTTATGGGCTACAATGTCAACCAATGGTGCACTGATACACACTGAGTGCTGTATTTTGTTGTCCATTGTGTTATGATTGATTGTAAGTGCTCATACACTTGTGGGCAAGTTGTGCTGTTTGAAGGCAAAATTTGCTTTTGTTCCTTATTTTAAATGTTTTGGCACAGTTAGAGCCTTTTGCAAACAAAATGTGTCATTTTGACCATTGGGGGCACTGTTTAGGCCTCTGTGTTAACTGTTTTGAAAATGTGGATTTTGAGTTGACTGTTGCATCAAAGCAATCAATAAAAACTGTAACAGTTGTATACAGTAAGCCTACATAAAAATAAAGTACAAAAATACACATGGAATAGTAGGCCAAAAAACAGTAAGACTAACCCTCCATTACAATACTACAGTACATTGGCACAGTGATGTACTGAAACATGTACATATTTACTTACAGTATACTGTGTTGCAGTATATAGTATAGTCATACAGTAATTCCTGTCAACATTTACATACTATAAGATCAGAAAAGGTAATTAACTGTTCTCTTCTCTAAATCTTGGGATTCTGGAGGACACAGTGAATCTACTGATGTTTGGTTGGACCATTTGTCCGGCCTCCCTCATGCTTATACCATGGACAAGAACATGGTCAATCACAGTAGCTCTAATGTCATCAGATATTACTGTTCTTTGTCTTCGGTGACCACGTCGACCACCAACTCCTCCTCTCAGATTTCTATCCATTGTAGTGCCTCACAAACCAGTGCTCTCTGAACTGGCTTATATATGTTCCCTCACACCATTGGACACAAGTGTGATCAGTTTTGAGTTGTTGTGTTCAACCGGTGACACCAGTACTTTAACTGTGTTTGACTTTTGCCACCTGTGCTCACCATTATGCAACACAGGTGCGTCACAATGAAAATGTGTTGGCAAGTTGTGCCTAAACAGGTGAAAACTGCTTATGGTTTTGCCAAAAGAGTTCAAGCAACTGAGCATTTGGTTCAGACAATAGAGTTTAGTGATTTAGCAACTGAGAAAAACTGTAATGTCACACACTATTCACTCAGATTCATTTTTCCCAACAATGTGAATCACTGCATGACCTCAAAACAGAAAAAAACAAGAATATGCATGAAGAGCAATACAATAACATAAACAGTTAAATCAGTCCCAAAGCCACAGTTCCCCAAAATTACACAAATTCAGTAAGGTTTCGGTTTGGTTATACTATTTTAGCTTTTTTTCTCCCCCCCCCCCAAAAAAAAAAGACAGAAAAAGATGTCCTGACCTTTGACCCAGGAGGAGGGGGCAGCCCAAGGAAGGCAAACACGGAGTTGTCTTCTTTTGCATCAAAAAATGTGTCATAGTCCTGCAAAAAGAAAACAACATTTTTTTAATCTTTTTTCTGTTTTGTGTGTGTATTGTTGTTGTTGATTCCTATATTTGTATCTCAGCCTTGCTTTGTCTGTGGATCAATTGTTAGATGCATCGCAATGCAGTTTTGGATGATTCTGAATCAAGTCATAAATGTCAAAGTCTGACTTTAGAAAATGTTAATTGCTGGAGTAGGAATGCGGCTGCTGGCCCCCATTAATGAGAACTTTTCACGTTGCTTATCTAAACCTGGATTATTACTTTTACTCTTGTCAGTTTTTGAGCCAGTAATGTATTTTTTTTATTTTTTTTTATTGCAGTACATTTGCCATACAGCTTAAGTAGATGGTCTGTGTCTTAAAGGGTGCAGCTCAGCTGCTGGTGCAGAGAGCTGCAATGCATAATAAAACAAAGAAAAACCACCTGATGTTGGACTATAATAAATGCAACACACCACAGAACAAAAACCACCTAGCCACAAGTTCTGGCTACATCCGACCACAGTTTTACTTTCAAAGCTCAAAAAACAATTCAATTCTACTTCAGTTTATATTATTTATATAGTACCCAATCACAACAATGCTTCCTCAAGGTGCTTCACACGGTATTAAGGTCGAACCTTACCAAATCCCCTGAGCAAGCACACAGGTGACAGTGGTACGGAAAAACTCCCTCTGGCATTTTTAAGGGAAGACCCTCCAGCAGACCAGACTCAGAGGGGTGACCCACTGCTTAGGCCATTTTAACAGTTGAAAAGCTTTTTCAAAAGAAGAGGGGGGAAAAAGGAGTTATGTGATGGAGCACTTGTTGCACCTCTAAGCAAATGTGTCTAAGCACTGCACGACAGATTCATCCCGCTAAGCCCAAAGTGCAATTAAAAGGAAAATACACCTGCACAAGATGAGAACAGATGTCACATATCATGTTCTCTGCAGTACAACAAAGTTTCACTATTATCACGTGTTCCTATTTAAATATTCTGGCACAATTACAAAGTGCAATAGTGCAGCTCAGCAAGTGTGCACATGCCCATGCATCACAATGACATGCAAACAGATATTATATAGATATTTTACTTCACTAGAGCCATAATAGTCCAAAGTAAAGTCAGTCATGTACATGAGCACACACTTACACAGGCAGTGGAAGGAGGTGGGCTTAGGGGGCAACAGGCAACTCGGGTTTTAGAATCAGTAACTTAGAGTCACACGGGTGTAAATATGGCTGAGCCGTTAAGGAATGGATTGGAAACAAATTAATTGTGGATCATTACAAATACTTTACTTTGAAAAGTACCAAGCAGTCACACAGTGTCAAACTGGAAATCCTGTACTGAAAAAAAAGGATGCGTTAAGGTTTCTTGATAATCGTTTTAGAAATCAGATCGCAGCCCTCTGAATCGTAATGGAACCATGAGGTGCCTAGAGATTCCCACCCCAAGTGTTCTGTGCATCGCTTGTGGCTGACGAGGAATGATTATTACAATTCCAGCATTGTAATCACGCCCTCCAAAGAAGTGAGAATCACAAACGCACTCTCACTGATATACAGACAAAGCAATGCTGTGCCAGCTCTGACTGAAAATAGTATGAGAAATGGGGGGGTTCTATTCTATTCTTTTTTATTTTATTTAAAATTTACTCACTCCACAGTAGCTCTCTTCATTGAAGATCTGTGGGGGCAGAGGGATGCCGTTGGCGGGCTTTTTCTCCTCAGGGACATTCTTCCTCATCCACAGGCGATTCTCTTCATTGCAGGCAATGTCCAGCTGAGTGTAATCCACTTTAAGAGCCTCCAAGAAGGCGACCACATCTTGTTGCTTCTTCTTTATCTATGGATCAGAAAAACAGTCCACACAGGATTTAAACTTTGTGCGTATGTGTGTTGGGGGGTGGGGGATTCTTAAAAAAATCTAATGTAATAAAATCTAATGGTAATTCCTTCAGATTACAAGTATGCGTCATTTTAGTACCATAAAGTCCCAGGACTTAATTTTGAGTCCGGGTTCCACCAGTCATCACTCCACTGATTACACTGCCCTCTTTATAACCGGCTGCACTCTCGCACACTTTGTCACCGAAACATCTCGTACTATCCTGTCTTTTCAAGTTCTGGGAATATCCTCATCTGAGTATTTGGAGTTGATGTACTTCTTGGATTTTTGGCCACTGCTGTCCCTGAACCTAAATGATCTTTCCATCTTGGTTACTGTTGCTGGTATATTTTGGAACTGTTTTTGGAACTTTCTTTAAGTCAAGCTATTTGTGCCTTTTACCTCATATTTGAGAGTCTTTGTGTATTAACCAAAGACTGCTGCTAACCTTTTGATTTTCCTTTCAGTTTGCCACCTCATTTCTGAATAGTTTTCATTTCTTTTTGTGTTTGGTTTATAGGAGATTTTCTGTTTGGGGTCTTGCAGTGCACTCTACAGCATTCATTATAACACCTCCTTGTCAATGAATAGAGCCTTTTTGAATTAGAGGATATTTTCTGTTTTTGGACTTGCAGTGGCCTCTACTACATTTATAAACACATACATGGACAAAGGAGTATTTGGGGGGTGGGGTTGGACTTGCAGGGCCATCTTGCTGACATTGTTGAACTATTATTTGTGTTCATAGTAAACTCTGCCTCTTCTTACAAACCACTTTTGTCTGCCTCACTGCTCAGGGGTTCCTTCATCACAGCCCAATAATAAAAAAATAAATAATGTGCCCCATTCTAAAACATTTAATTACATTGCACAGTTGCCTCACCTGCGATCATCTGTTCACTAGTGACAAGAAGCAGTTTACTTGCATTTTTAATTAGCTCATTAACCTCTATTTACAAACAGTTTGTGTCATGAATAAATAATGTGCAAATTTAATTAATTATGCTTCTTGCTGCATGAAGCACTTGCACTACATTTCAATAATCAATATGATGCACAGACCACGTAACTTGTATGATTTTTTTTATCATCATGACTCATTTTTAAACAGAAACAATTAATTCCCTTTTGTAATTTATAGTCCCAAAAATATGGTACTGTAACATTAAAATAAAACCCCAATTCCAATGAAGTTGGGACATTGTGTAAAATGTAAATAAAAACAGAATAGAATGATTTTCAAATCCTCTTCAACCTATATTCAGTTGAATACAACAAAGACAAAATATTTAATGTTCAAACTGATAAACTTTATTGTTTTTTGCAAATATTTGCTCACCCAATCATGACACTCATCTGTTCCCAATTAACCTGTTCACCTGTGGAATGTTCCAAACGGGTGTTCTTTGAGCATTCAACTTTCCCAGTCTTTTGTTGCCCCGTCCCAACTTTTTTGAAATGTGTTGCAGGCATTCATTTCAAAATGAGGAAATATTTGCACAAAAACAATAAAGTTTATAAGTTTGAACATTAAATATTTTGTAAAAGAGAAAAATAACTGGTGCAACACAAATAAGTGCCGGAAAGTTTAATAAGGTGCTGAAAACAAAAATGTACAACGGGACTAACGTTTCGATGTGAGAGTCACATCGAGGACTCTGAGGAAGAGTCACATCGAGGACTCTGAGGAAGAGTCACATCGAGGACTCTGAGGAAGAGTCACATCGAGGACTCTGAGGAAGATGTGACTCTCTCACACACACACACACCTACGGACAATTTAAAGACTCCAATCCACCTAACCCGCATGTCTGTGGATGTGGGACGAAACCGGAGCACCCAGAGGAAACCCACACACACACAGGGAGAACATGCAAACTCCACACAGAAAGGCCACGAGAATTGAACCCACGACCTTCTTGCTGTGAGGCAACAGTGCTAACCACAAAGCACCGTGCTGCCCCTATTCCACTTATTCAAAAATTTATGCATAATCATATGCTATATTTTCTCACCCTATGAACTTTGGAGCCATACAGCACTGTGTTCCATCTTTGCGTGCATATGTCCATCTTTTTCTGGATTATGAGCATTAGTTACATATGAATGTTTTAGTTACTCCTGGTGGGGAAGCTTGGTCATGCAGTGCCTTGTATTGATGCCGACGTACTCCAATCAAGGGTCACGGGGGGGGGGGGGGGTGGTTGAACCCTATCCTAGCAGTCATAGGGCAATAGGTGTGGTACACCCTAAACAGACAGACAAATATAGACAGACTTATATAGACAGACAAATACATTCACAGAAGCACGCACACCTACGGTCAATAGGTTACCATTGCGAGACTTGAACCCTTGCGTGGTATTGCAGGATTTGACCACTTCCGGGGATAGCCTGACATTGAGCAACATAAACACAGCATCACTTCTTGCACAAAGATGGTGTACTGTTTTGTTTTCGGCTGCAATCACCGAAGCAGTGGCGAAAAGTGCAGATTTTTTTCAGTTCCCAGTGGAGAAGGGAAGACAAGGCAAGGCAGGATGTCAGTAAGTTTTAGCGAGATTTAATATGAATAATGATAACGGGGC
This sequence comes from Thalassophryne amazonica, assembly GCF_902500255.1. Classification (NCBI taxonomy): domain Eukaryota; kingdom Metazoa; phylum Chordata; class Actinopteri; order Batrachoidiformes; family Batrachoididae; genus Thalassophryne; species Thalassophryne amazonica. The sequence goes on along the minus strand of NC_047106.1, from coordinate 69,171,065 downwards.
TGTCCCTAGAAGTAGGATTATTGTGTCATATGCTCTTTCATTTAACCCCTTTATCACCCATCCTCAAATCAAATCAAATCAATTTTATTTATATAGCGCCAAATCACAACAAACAGTCGCCCCAAGGCACTTCACATTGCAAGGCAAGGCCATACAATAATTACGGAAAAACCCCAACGGTCAAAACGACACCCTGTGAGCAAGCACTTGGCAACAGTGGGAAGGAAAAACTCCCTTTTAACAGGAAGAAACCTCCAGCGGAACCAGGCTCAGGGAGGGGCAGTCTTCTGCTGGGACTGGTTGGGGCTGAGGGAGAGAACCAGGAAAAACACATGCTGTGGAGGGGAGCAGAGATCAATCACTAATGATTAAATGCAGAGTGGTGCATACAGAGCAAAAAGAGAAAGAAACACTCAGTGCATCATGGGAACCCCCCAGCAGTCTAAGTCTATAGCAGCATAACTAAGGGATGGTTCAGGGTCACCTGATCCAGCCCTAACTATAAGCTTTAGCAAAAAGGAAAGTTTTAAGCCTAATCTTAAAAGTAGAGAGGGTGTCTGTCTCCCTGATCTGAATTGGGAGCTGGTTCCAGAGGAGAGGAGCCTGAAAGCTGAAGGCTCTGCCTCCCAATCTACTCTTACAAACCCTAGGAACTACAAGTAAGCCTGCAGTCTGAGAGCGAGCGCTCTATTGGGGTGATATGGTACTATGAGGTCCCTAAGATAAGATGGGACCTGATTATTCAAAACCTTATAAGTAAGAAGAAGAATTTTAAATTCTATTCTAGAATTAACAGGAAGCCAATGAAGAGAGGCCAATATGGGTGAGATATGCTCTCTCCTTCTAGTCCCCGTCAGTACTCTAGCTGCAGCATTTTGAATTAACTGAAGGCTTTCAGGGAACTTTTAGGACAACCTGATAATAATGAATTACAATAGTCCAGCCTAGAGGAAATAAATGCATGAATTAGTTTTTCAGCATCACTCTGAGACAAGACCTTTCTAATTTTAGAGATATTGCGCAAATGCAAAAAAGCAGTCCTACATATTTGTTTAATATGCGCATTGAATGACATATCCTGATCAAAAATGACTCCGAGATTTCTCACACTATTACTAGAGGTCAGGGTAATGCCATCCAGAGTAAGGACCTGGTTAGACACCATGTTTCTAAGATTTGTGGGGCCAAGTACAATAACTTCAGTTTTATCTGAGTTTAAAAGCAGGAAATTAGAGGTCATCCATGTCTTTATGTCTGTAAGACAATCCTGCAGTTTAGCTAATTGGTGTGTGTCCTCTGGCTTCATGGATAGATAAAGCTTGGTATCATCTGCGTAACAATGAAAATTTAAGCAATGCCGTCTAATAATACTGCCTAAGGGAAACATGTATAAAGTGAATAAAATTGGTCCTAGCACAGAACCTTGTGGAACTCCATAATTAACCTTAGTCTGTGAAGAAGATTCCCCATTTACATGAACAAATTGTAATCTATTAGATAAATATGATTCAAATGAGACTACGGTGTCCAATTTAGAATCACCAATTCACCTAACTTACATATCTTTGGAAGTGGAAGGAAGCACCCAAAGTGAACCCATGTGAGCTCAGGGAGAAAACAAACATCACACAGAAAGGCCCAGGTCGAAAGCAATCCCATGAACTTCTTGCAGTGAGGCTGCATTGGTAACCACTAAGCCACAGTGTTGCTCTTGTGGTGTATATACTGTCTGGAATTTGCACAAGGCCATTTTAAAGGGGAAATTTCCCCATTTTAAGGGGAAAAAACATATTAATGCTGGTAGACTGAACATTCATGGCCTTAATTGTGTAAATATTATACCATTTGCAATGACAGCAATGCTTTTGGGAGTTTTGAATGGATGCTGGCTGGTTTTGTCATACAGACCTGGCAACCCTGGACTGAGAACACAAAGACAGATCTCATTTGCATATTCAATTTGTCCATTCGCCAGCAGTCCGGAGTGCTTATTTAACTTCACCAAACGCACATCTTGACTTCTGAGACGTTATCCCTGCTGTGTTTATGTACAAACCCACTTATTACACGTTGAGTAAGCAGACTGCTGGGTTTCTTTGAGCTGAAGTGTCTATCAGTACTGGCTCTGGGAGTCAGAGTGTTCCAGAAAGCCTCGAGTCTGTCTGAATGAGATCATTAACTGATACTTCTCCAAACACAAACCGCACAGCCACATGCTAAACATGCCAACAGGCTGCAAGCATGCAAAAACAAAGTTAGGCGACATTAAAGTCGACTTCTTTGCAGTTGTTATGAGTGTTGCTGCTGCTGGAGAAAAGGTGACATTTTCACTTAAATGTGTCGTGCGCGCGCACGCTGCGTACTCACCGCAGTGGAGCCCGAAGAAGTGGCGAGAAATACTTTAATAACCATTTTGTTCGCTTTATATTTTTGAATAGTCAATGCACCAAGTGGGCTCTTAAAGAAGCAGGAGGCCTCCGCTATTATTAGAGAGTCGGGGGCACACACACCGAGGTTATTTTTAGTCTCCACACACTCTATCAGGGCGCGATTGGTGGGTCGGCCTCGAGGGCGCACCAGCACACACGCTGATTGGCTGCTTCAGCTGTCTGTCTACGCGGGGGGCAGTGAAGTTCCTGAGGGCATATATGGACAGAAATAGAACCGACCACCAGCACTGTAAACTGTAAGTCTCTGCTCCTCAAACTCAGCTAAGTCGCCCAAATTTGTTTACTTCTTAATTAAGAGAGTGACACTTAATGAGTTCCCATGCGTTAAAAAGCTTCCTGAAGCTGTGAGATTGAACTAAAACACGTTAACGTGTCAAAAATGCATTTTCCAACGTTTTCTTACCTGAATAATTTTTGGACAGTGACAGAAAAAGTGTCAAATCAGAACCTTAACACAAATTAAATGTTCAGAAAAATGCATATTACTGAAGAATGAGAAAAAAAGTCTGAATTTTTCTACAAATAGCTCAGTTTTATGAAGAACTGTATCACATATATGTGTATGTCTCTCAAATTACGCATAAAACCAAATACATCAAAAAATACTCTGTTGAATCTGACTATATTCCATCTTAAAATGTTTTATTCTCTGCCACACTATCACACACTAGTACTGGGAGTCATAAAATGGTTAAAACTGATACACACACACACACACACACACACACACACACACACACACACACATATATATATATATATATATATATATATATATATATATATATATATATATATATATATATATATATATATATATATATATATATATATATATATATATACACACACACACACACAAACACACCCTTACTTGGAGTAAACTGGTATAGAAAATGTATGTATGTGTACAGATAGACAGATACATACATACACACAGACGCATATTCTACCAATTATATGTTTATGAGCATGTACCCTCTAGGGTTTCTTTCAGTTGGTACAAAGTAAATTACTTCCTTAACATATATTCTTGGGTAATCAATTTCTTTATTTGGACAGGTTCAAAATCACAATGAGATTTTAAATCTCATTTGCCAGTGAGACTTGGCCAAGGCAACAGCACCACAAACACAATAGATATATAAAACCAATTAAGTCACAATAAAGTGCTAAAACAAAGGATTAAAGAATAAAACAGGGCAAGTATAAGACACATATACTAATTAAAATGTTCACAGAATAAAACTTGAGTGTCTGGTGAATCTTTCTTAAATTCCTCCTGGCATTTATAAGCATTTACTTTTGGGGATGTCATTTAGCTAGAAAGTGGTCAACAAGTTAAATCGGTCATAAAGACAAGTCAAGTCTGGAAACACATACTGCGCCATACAGTGCCGTATGCATCACACCATGGAAATGCCCTGGGTCCTGGGTGACAACCACCCTCATAGACAGCTGATCCATCATTCCAGCAGTACCCAAGGATCCTCCAATGACCACTGTCATTGCCTTTGATCACTAACTGGCTAAGTTTCATAACCATACAGTAAGACAGGTAGACATCAGGGCTTGGAGGACTTGGACCTTTGTTGTCCTGCAGAGATATTAGCTTCACCCTTCACCAAACTCCTTTTTCTAGCAACCTCATGACAGCAAAGGTGCTTCCCAGATGTCTCTTGATGTCAAAGGCAGTGGACCCAGAGACATTAATGTCACTGCCAAGATAACAGGTCATGAAAGATTAAACTAGTAAATTGGTGCTGTGTACGACTGGTTATTATGCCTAACATTTATATTATCACAGATAAGAGAGGATTTCATTATCATTGTACTAACAGTTATGCTCTGTTAAACTCCTGTAAAAAAAAAAAGAAAAGAAAAGAAAAAAAAGGGGGGGGGGGTATGAATCACCCTCTCCCTGTAATGCAGCTGGTGGATTTCAATGAAACTTCTCCATGGTAGCACACCATATAAAGATGAGCATGAAAGAAAAATAATTGTTGTCTGACATCATCAAGGGTTGACAATTTGACTTTTATTGTGTTTTTGCTACATCATATTTGTCAATCATTTACAGATCTGTAGTTCAGACAGGACGTTTCTGGCAACAATGACGATAAAACTTTTACTGATTTCAAACTACTAATTTTTTTCTTCTTTTTCTTTTCTCTCCACCGGTGACCCTTAATTGGAGTAAGTGAGTATAGAAAATGAATAAATGAATAAAGCAGTCTTTTGTTTCTGAGTGTAGAATTTTCAACAATCTGACCAAAATCTGATGGCTTCCTCAGTATCGTGATAGACGTAGACTTCTTCTTGCTATTGAAGATTATTATCAAATAACTTGTTTTTTCCTCACAGCTGAAAAGCCTGTAAGGAAGTCTTGTCTGGGCCAGTGGATGCTGGCGATCAGGATTATAGTATAGATGTTATGAGCTACAGCACTGACTCTCACACACAGTCTTTTTCCATACGGCCCTTTGGGTCTCAAAGTCATCACTCATCTGAATGTATAGGCCAGACACACTTTCTTTCAACCAACACCTCAGATGACCAATCGTCAGATGAATGGAAAAGATAAAGGCTTGCTAACAGGAAAAAAAAAGGCATTTTTAGTTTCAATGACTACATTTGTATGAAATTTAGATTTTAATGCAAACAGCAGCAAATACTCCTGTTATCACATATCATTTTCTCTTGTTTTGCTATAAAAACACTAGGTGTCCACAAGCAAAACTTTAAATCACATTGCTGTGGTCTGGTTACCTCTATTCATGCTGCGAATCCAGTGTGCTGAGTTGACATCCGTCAAGGAGCTCAAAAACCAGGTTCGGGATCTACAGAAGCAACTGAGTGACACTGGGACTGAAAACAAATTGCTGGTGAAGGTGCAGCAGCGCCACATGGCGGCCCTGCAGTATTTTCAATACTCAGAAGGCAGCCATGTGCAGGTTTGTATCTCGCTGTGGTGCCAGATTTGAATAATTTGCTACATAGTTAAATCATTTCTTTCTTGAAACAGTATACTTAGTGTCAAATCCTTGTGGAGGATACTCACCTTCCAAAGATGGAAGGCATTATATCACAAACTCCTTTACACATTTATAAAGCTACTTGGTCTCCACACACAGTATAAAACAGTGATCATTCAGTGACTTCAGCTTCTGATTAATACTGAAGCCATTATTTTCACATCATATCTGCACTGTCACCATTCCCAGATAGTTGCTAAGCAGGAAAACAAGGCACAGGGTCTGAAGGAGATAATCCGTGGTGTTCACGCTTGTCATGTCAAACTGACAAAGCAGCTCCAGACCTCAGAAAACATGTTGCTCAAAACAAAGGACAGCGTGCACCACTTGGACCAGCTCAACCAGGATCATACACTGCTGGAGACGGAGGAGCTCATCCGCAAGTTGGACAAAGCCACTGCAGAGTTGGACAGCAAGAACAAGAGGATTCTGGTATGGCCAAAAGATATACACAGGAAATTTTGCTGAGTAAAATTTACTCTGCTGGAATAGTATTGGATCCCAGTCTAAATATAGTAAATTACACTCTATCATAGAGTGAATCAACTCGACAGCTGTCGACTGAATGGTCTGCCCCCTAAACATTGGTCCGCCCTGCCTCCACTGTGCATGTGTCATGGTGACACCCAATCGCCCGTGTGACACAGTCTCTGCACCCAGAGTGATCAAATGAATTAATGGGATTATTAACCATCAGATGACAAGGCAAAACCTCTTGAATCATTCTAAAGTCAGCTTTAAGCAGAAACAAGGCTGTTTTAAGCAGAAACAAGGCTTTAAACGGGTATGCATTGAAATGTCCGACACGCAGTGAACGCATCAGCTAACAGCTTGTGCAGCCGTGCTCTGATCGCTTCCTCCGTTTATTATTATGGAATAATGCTGAATTTATGTAGACAGGATTGTTGTACAAAAGCTTCAGATATCTGTCTCTGAGACAGATGATGACTGGAGTGCAGTTTTAAGCAGTAATGAGGTGATATCAGTGAGCCGGGGCTGATAAGCTGGGCTGACGGAGGACCGTTCAGTCTGCGGCACCATCTGTTCAATAAGCGGTTGTACTCCAATAAGTGTTGATGTTACACTGTTTTGAGTTGATTTAGCTCTGTGATAGAGTATAATTCACTCTATTTGGACTGGGATCAAATGCTATCCCAGCAGAGTAAATTTTACTCAGCAAAATTTCCTGTGTAGGTGGTGAAATGCTCTAACTCTTTAAAAACTACTCCATATTCAGTTCTTTCTTTCTATACCAGGAGCTGGAGAATAATCTGGAGTTGTGCCAAGCCTCATTCAATCACCAAAATGAAAGAGAAAAAAGAAAGGCCAAAGAGGAGCAAAAGAAAAGCTGCAACCTGAAAGAGACGATACAGGATTTAACCCAGAAAATTGAAGTAAGTTAAAGAAATAAACATTTCTTTACTGATGCTGCTTTTTCCTAATAAATTTCAGATAATTCTGCCAGTCTTTGCAAGTATAACAACTGTGTTGTGTTTGAATTGTCTGCAGACATATTCATATTGAATTGTTACATGTGCTTTCAATTATATTTCAACCATTTTTTTTAAATTTGCAAAATACTATTTAATGCAACAATGTGTTACTGAATTGATGATGTTTGTTTTTGTTTTTGCAAACCTTTTTGCATTTGCTAATGTTGTTTGAATTTGGGAGTGTTGTGGCATCTGACAGTCACAATAGCCTCTTGTTTTTTCATCACTTATGCTCTGCTTTAAAATGCAACATCTGAGGCTCTGTGTAAATTTTCTATTTATCCTTTTACAGGATGCAGAGAAAGAACTGGCAAAGCTAAATATTTACTATCACAGATTACAAAATGAATGCAACAAGAAAGGTATACAGAGGAAACTGGCTCAGTTTACATTATTTAAATCATTTTTTTGTTTTGTTTTTTGTCAATGAGCAATGTTACTTTTGATGTTCAGAGAGAGAAAACAAGGTGGCTGAATCAGGCTCTCCTGAAAAAGAGGTGAGTGTGAGGTGAGGTGAGGTGAGTGTTTCACCAAACTACACAATAAAATGTTAAACTACACAATAAAATGTTTGCAAGAAGAACTCGTGCTTTTACAGGATTCACACACATCCATTCCATGGATTTCTACACTGATCTGTGCTGTTTTTCCTGAAAATGAGTGCTATTAAGAGTAATGTGTAAAATTACTTCCAAGAATGTCTTCAGTTTTATTGACACACATGTCCCAAAGCAGCTTGTCAGGCAGACAAGCCTGCACACGTATGCTGTTAAGAGCTTTGAAAGGTGAGCTGTCCGTGGTGCTGGAATACAGATTCATGTGGTGCTGATCATTTAAAATACTGTCAGATGTTGGGAGAGGGTGGAGCTGATATAACAGTGACAACAAAAATGTGTGATCCACTTTAAATAATTAATCATGACAGCAGACGTTTATGTGTGGTCTGCTGTCATACAGGCAGGTCCATATGTAATTTGGACAGCGCCTATTTTTTTTGTAGTTTTGCCTCTGTGCACCATCACAATGGAGCTAAAGATGTGTTTTAGTGTACACATTCAGCTTTAATTCAAGGAGCTCTACAAAAATATTACCTTATGTGTTTAGGAATTATTGCTTATGTTACATTCCATAAATATTTGATCAAACTATATATCAGGATTATTGTTCACACAAATGATCATTGTTTAATTTAATTAATTTAATTTAATTTAAATTAATTAGCTTATAATGCACCAAATCACAGTAAAAGCTGTCTCAAGGCACCTTACATAAAACAAGTCAACATAAAATGTAATAAATAATTAAAAATGAATTAAAAAAATTCAAATACATAAATAAAAACAGAAGTAAAAGAATAAAACAAATAAAAATAAAAACTATTCATAAGAAAGAGAATAAAAATAGGTTTTGAGTCTTGACTTAAAAATGTCCATGGACTCAGACTGCCTCAAGGTCACAGGATTGTTGCAGCCAGTTTTCTTCAGGCAGGTCAGGGGATGGATACATGAGCATTTCCAAGTCACTGAATATGTTTTGGACTTAATTTCATGTCACCTCCACTGAAGTGGTGTACAGATGCAAAATTACGTATAAAAAAATGTGAGAAGCTTCATAAGAGCAATTCTACAAACATTAGCAGGACGGCTGCTACCAAAATCTCATCCCCTCATCTCTTCATCATGATTAATGAGTTGGGCAAGGCAGCAATCTCAGACTGCGTTAACTCTTAAACTCAAATGCAAAATGGATACCATCTTGGAGCACATCACTGTGTTGCAAAGGAATGTGCTGCTGAGGACCGGAGAATATTCTTCATAAATTTGGACTCTTGATGGTCAGAGGTGCAGTAAATGGAATTCTGTATCTCTCTGCCTAACATCAACATGGCAGCCTTTCGGCTCCTGAAGGTCAAATGCCCTGCTCTTCCCCAGAAGGATCTATGGCGTTGGTGAAGGAATTTGGCTCCCCCTTCTTATCTATCTACCCCCCACCCCCAGCCTGCTGTTGCCTAGCAATGTCAGACTTTACGCACACAGACAGAAACTGACACAAACTAAACTCATCCGCACTTGTCTCCCTCCCTCCATCCCTATTTACCCCCCCCCCCACACACACACACACACACCTTGTGTCTCTCCACTCCCCTCACCCTGGCTTCCTCCCTGCCACCCTGGAGGTAGTGCAGTTTTTATTGCTGCAGCCTTCAACTTCCCAAGCTGGGCGGTGCAGTCCCTCCTGCTGCAGCCTTCACCCACTTTGCCTCAATTCGGATGACGGACTTCTTCAAGTTTAGTGCACATAAACAATGTCAAATGTGTATGTGTTGTCTTTAATTGTGAGGTGTGCCATTATTACGTTCAACTAGTAATAATTGTGGATTAATTTCTGTATTTTGTCTGAGGTAATTGGAGTGTGAAAGTAATTTTGTTGTTGTTGCACTCGTGTAATGACAATGACAATAAATCTCATCTCATCTCAACATTTTAGGTTTAAGATGGTCTTTGGGAAACAAAGCCGTGTTCACAGACGTTATTGGACATATTACTATTTACATTTAAACAGCCTGCCTCTAATTTCTGATTTTATGATTGCTGTCCCACACAGAAATCCATTGTTAATGAAAATACAATCACAGAGGTTTTGGAAAATGACAGCTCAGATGACAACAGCCACCAAAATAATACACAGACACCTTCAGGTGAGCTGTTAACTTCCACACAGTTTATTGTTCAGTATAATATACATGTGCTAAATGGTGGATAAATGTTGGTGTGATTGCAAAGCAGTAAAAACAAACAAATTCTAATTAGATAACACTGAGCAATCAGAGGAGGACCCAGAAGAACAGACTGATGAAGTTTGCATTGAAAAGGAGTATATGTATGTTGAAGAGGAACTGGAAGGGCAAACAGAGGAACAGCAATGCCAGGTGTCACACTTTGAAAACATAAAGTTTCTAATTACAGCGAAATCTCAGTATAAAGGATATGCATTCATGAGAATCAAGAAGTCTGAATATTTATAAAACATTTCAGCTTTTATAATTACAGAATCTGCATATAATTTTTCCCCATTATTGTTCCACACAGGAGCCTTTGGTGGTTGAATATCCAGAAGCAGATGTTCCAGAGAAGATGAGCACAGAAGATAATAATGACACATTTGTAGGTGAGCATAAGACTGCCATTTTATACATATAACACGCCAACAGTTCTCATAGGAAAAGTTGTTTGAAGAAGTTGTTTGCCATCAAGACAGCAAATAGTACAAAAAATAGGACAAGTTCACTTCATGCATGCGTAATTATGCTCCTCCCACCCATACCCCAGCCAGTCTACCAGATACTGGATCCCCCCGCCCAGATGACAAGAGGATAGAAGGCGGTGAACAGTGAAGACAGGACCCCCCATCCACAAACCGGGAGGGAGGTGGGGGAACAGCCAGAGGTCAAAGAGTGCAGGTCCTCACAGGCTTGATTTGGCTTACATGAAACGTTGGACGGACTCGCATGGCCCTGGGGAGCCTAAGACATACAGCCACAGGATGGACAACCTTGGAAACATACCTGGGAGCGAGTTCCCTTGATTCCACCCACAGTGGCAAATGCCTAGTGGACAACCACACCTTTTGACCAGAACAGTAGGCGGGAGCCAGAGTCCTCCTACGATCCGCAGCAGACTTGTAAATGGCCAGCGATTTGATGAGGGTCTGGTGGGCTCACTCCCAGGTCTTTCTGCATCTCTCCACCAGGGCCAAGGCAGATGGGACCGGGGGGTCAGAATTTGTGGATGGGAAGAAGGAAGGTTGAAAACCATGGACACTGTGGAACGGTGAGAACCCAGTGGACGAAGATGGTAAGATGGTGTGCCCATTCTACCCAGAGTAACTGTTCTGACCAGGTGGTTGGATGTTGAGCTGACATTATGTGCAGTGCCTTTTCAAATTCCTGATTAATCTGTTCTGACTGATCGTTGGATGGGGGTGATGACCGGAGGACAGGCTAACAGGCAGTCCAAATAGGCAACAAAATTCAGCCCAGAATCGTGACACAAACTGTTGTCCACAGTCAGATACGATGTCCTATGGAAAACCGTGATATATAAAAACATGATTAGACAGTGCCTCTGCCATCTCCTTGGCTGAGGGTAACTTTGGCATAGGAATAAAGTGTGCCATCTTGGAAAGACGGTATACAACAGTTAAAATTACTGTGTTGCCGTGCAACACCGGAAGACCAGTAACAAAGTCCACAGAGATATGTGACCAAGGCCGATGAGGCACGGGGAGAAGAGCTAACAAACCAGAGGGCCTGTGGGTACTTGACTTATACATGGCACATGTTTGACAGGCATTAACATAACTGCAGATATATTCCCTCATACGTGGCCACCAAAACCGTTGCTGCACCACTGCAGTCTTGTTTATACCGGGGTGACATGATAACTTGTTGGAGTGTGCTCACTCGATCACCTCCCCTCTCAGTGAATGCACTACAAACATTTTACCCTGCAGACAATCACCAGGGGGCGCAAGAGCCCCAGCAGCAGCTTAGTTTCAATGTCAAGAGTGAGAACTGAGACAAAACACTTTTCAGGCAAAACTGGTTTAGGTTCACATCAGAGCCAAATGAGCGGGAAAGAGAATCAGGCTTAGTGTTTTTAGACCCAGGCCTGTAACAGAGTACTAAATTAAAGCAGCTAAAAAACAAAGCCCAACGGGCCTGCCTGGCATTGAGAAATTTTGCAGAACATAAATATTCCGGATTCTTGTGATCTGTCCAGACCAAAAAGGGGGTCTGGACCCCATCTAGCCAGTGGTGCCACTCCTCCAGGGCCACCTTAACGGCCAGCAGCTCGCGGTCTCCAATTGCATAATTTCATTCAGCTGAAAACAGCTTTTTAGAGATGAAAGCACAGGGTTGCAGTTTACCATCTACGGGGCTCACTTGTGAAAACACGGCCCCGATCCCAATGTCAGAGGCGTCTACCTCGACCACGAACTGCCGGCTAGGATCCAGGAGGAGCAGTACCGGAGCTTTCGAAAACTGTTGTTTCAGGGCCGGAAAGGCTGTCTCACACTCCTGCGTCCAAACAAATGATCTGTGAGGAGAAGTAAGGTTATCAATCAATCAATCAATCAATCAATCAATCAATCAATCAATCAATCAATTTTATTTATATAGCGCCAAATCACAACAAACAGTTGCCCCAAGGCGCTTTATATTGTAAGGCAAGGCCATACAATAATTACGTAAAAACCCCAACGGTCAAAACGACTCCCTGTGAGCAAGCATGTGGCGACAGTGGGAAGGAAAAACTCCCTTTTAACAGGAAGAAACCTCTAGCAGAACCAGGCTCAGGGAGGGGCAGTCTTCTGCTGGAACTGGTTGGGGCTGAGGGAGAGAATCAGGAAAAAGACATGCTGTGGAGGGGAGCAGAGATCAATCACTAATGATTAAATGCAGAGTGGTGCATACAGAGCAAAAAGAGAAAGAAACACTCAGTGCATCATGGGAACCCCCCCAGCAATCTAAGTCTATTGCAGCATAACTAAGGGATGGTTCAGGATCACCTGATCCAGCCCTAACTATAAGCTTTAGCAAAAAGGAAAGTTTTAAGCCTAATCTTAAAAGTAGAGAGGGTGTCTGTCTCCCTGATCTGAATTGAGAGCTGGTTCCACAGGAGAGGAGCCTGAAAGCTGAAGGCTCTGTTATGTAAGGGGGATGCTAATGTGTTGAAATTATGAACAAACTTTCAATAGAAGTTAGTAAAACTCAGAAACTGTTGCACTTCCCTGTGGCTGCGGAGCGTGGTCCAATCTGCAACTGCATTCCCCTTGGTAGAATCCATCCTGACCTCACCTCAGACAGCACAAACCCCAGAAAAGATACTGAGGATTTGTGAAACTCGCATTTCTCTGCCTTCACATACAGCTGATTTTGCAGTAACCACTGTAGGACTGACCAAACGTGTGTGAGTCTCTTCATCGGGGGAGAAGATCAGTATGTCATCTAGGTATACAAATATAAAGTAGTTAAGTATATCACAAAGTACATCATTGGCAAGGTTCTGAAAAGTAGCAGGAGCATTTGTGAGACCAAATGGCATGACGAGATATTCATAATGGCCGGTGGGCATGTTAAACACTGTCTTCCACTCATCACGTATTCTAGCCAAATGGTTGTTGTTTCGTAGGTCCAGCTTAGTAAATATTTTGGCTCCCTCTAGTGGTTCAAAAGCAGACGCCAGTAACGGGAGGAGGTATCTGTTCTTGACCGTAATGTCATTCAGTCCTCAGTAGTCAATGCATGAATGTAAAGTTTTATCCTTTTTTCAGGTCCGGAGAGAGAATAAAGCTTGGCTCTAGGGGAGGTGTAGCTCCAGGTAATAAGTCTATTGCACAATCTCAAGGTCGATGTGGAGGGAGGGACTCAGCCTTGGTCCTACTGAATACTGCGGCTAAATCATGATAACAGGCAGGAACTTATAATAAATCAGGATTAGCCGGGATCTGTGGGATTTTTTTAGGTTGGAGCCCACATGCGGACTGGCAGGACGGATCCCAAGATTGGATCTATCAATATTTGGACAGTGTCTCTGTAACCATGGCTGGCCCAAAATAACAGAATGGGTCATTTTACCAAAAATGTGAAAAGTGGCTTGGTATGCCCATCAGGGAATGTCAGCTGCACCGGCTGCTAGCAGAGGGACACTTGCCTCAAAACACTACCATCCACAGCATTCATCTCCAGGGGCATGGTAGTCGAGGCTCAAATTCCTGGCAACAGACAGATGCAGAAGATTTTCGTCAGATCCAGAGTCTATGAACAATATGTTCTCTGAAGAACCATCACGTGATTGTGGCTTTAACTTGGTTGGTTTCATTCCCAGAGTTAATAATTTTCTGACTCACCCTCATGGAGGATGGTGGTTGTGAACGTGCACCGCGGGATGAGCAGCACGAAACCAGGTGCCCAAGCAGTCCATAAGAGAAGCGAAGCACCTCCCATCTTGCTGACACCGAAGACGTTCCTCAGCCATCAACCGGGTGTGTCCCAGCTGCATTGGTTCCTCTGGTGAGAGGGCGGGACTGTGGGTGTGGTCATCCGTGATGACGGATCCCCGCTTGAATGTTGTCTCCTCACTGTGCAAGCTCCACAATCGTGGCTGGAGCCCATTTCCTGGTGTCGTTCCATCAGCCTTCGGTCCACTCTGATAGCAAACGCGATCATGGAATCCACATCCTCTGGTAAATCAACCGCGGCAAGCTGGTCCTTGATTTGATGAGAGAGTTCTTGAAAAAAAATGTCAGTTATTGCTGCCGTGGTCCACTCACATTTGGCGGCGAGGGTGCAGAAGTCAATGGCATAATCAGCCACCTGCCATGAACCTTGCCTGACAGTCAATAACAACCTTGCAGCCTCTCGCCCCAGGGACATGTGCTGAAAAACCTGCTCAAATGCTTTGGTGAAACTGTGCAGGTAGAACAGGTGTCTGTCTGGCATCCCCACTCTGCCGTGGCCCATACAGCGGCGCAACCTGACAGTTGGGAGATAAAGAAAGCAATTTTGGCACGATCAGACGAAAAAGCTGCTGACTGGAGCTCAAAATGCAGCTCACACTGCATGAGAAACAGCTTCAAGTCACCTGATTCCCCGGAAAAATACTCCAGGCGGGAGAGCTGACTACAAAAATCTGCGTCTCTGTCATGGAAAAAACTCACGGTAGACACATCTGATGACGTGGACACTGCCGACGCCGGCGTTGCTGTGGTGGGTGTGCTCCTGTCAAACCTTTCAGTGAGGCGACTGACTTATGAACTCAGAGCAGACATGAGCTGGTCTTGACCTTTAATGAGTTCACAAACGCCGGTGCTCAGAGTCAATACACGCTCCTCCTGCTGTTCAAGCTTCTGCCCTTGAACATAGAGTTGGACCTTCATTCTCCAGCAAAGGTACCAACATCGCCAAGCACATCTGTCCAGTGACTTTGTGACTGCAAAAGCTCTTCCCAGGTGTCTCTTGACTCAGAGGTTGAGGACCCAAAGACAAGAATGTCATTGCCGAGTTCAACACATCATCAGCACAAAACAAAGTGACTTGCATGAATGTCTAAGGCATGGTGGATATAAACAGGTATACCAGGAAAATACATCTAGCTGGTCATATTTGC
Source organism: Thalassophryne amazonica (assembly GCF_902500255.1). NCBI lineage: Eukaryota > Metazoa > Chordata > Actinopteri > Batrachoidiformes > Batrachoididae > Thalassophryne > Thalassophryne amazonica. The sequence goes on along the minus strand of NC_047106.1, from coordinate 69,155,916 downwards.
TCAGACGTTGTTGTTCCAATGTACTGACAATTACAAAGTAGGTTGCTGTTATTATTTCACTGCTATTTCAAGCATATGGGGACATGGTGGCCCAAAGGTTGGAAAAGTGAGCTTATAATCACAGGGTCATAGGTTCAATTTTCTTAACAGATTGGAGAATCATTAAGGTGCCCTTGAACAAATTGCTACCAACGTACAGTTACGGGCTTTGGATTGCAGCCCTGTTATATTGGTGTGTGTGAATTTGAAGCATTGCTGTAAAGCACTTTAAGTGCTTGAATCAGATGGAAAAACAAGAGAAGTTTCTCTCTCTCTCTCTTTCTCTCTCTCTCTCTCATTTATATATATATATATATATATATATATATATATATATATATATATATATATATATATGGGCAATTCCATGGTAACGGAATTACAACAGCAGCAAAATCTGGACATACGGCATCTAACCATGACAGATTAGCTCAGACTATAATTCCGTTACCGTAGAATTGCCCATATATATATATATATATATATATAAAACTCTTGTGATGGCTGCCCCTGTCATTCTCATCCATTTCTTCACAAGCTAATTTTTAAAACAAGATTTCTTGCAAACATATCAGTGAACAAAGGTGAGTACAGCACCCAGAGGCTTGATCCTCAAAAAGTAAATTTATTCTTTAAGTAATTTGATAAAATAGTGTACTGTGTATCACACAATTTCTAACAGCTGGTTTGTTTATGAAAAATCTCACACTTTAAAATAGGGTCATGAGTCAAGGTTGAAATCCTCTGACTTTTACCTTTTTCTCACCTTCATACAGTCATGTACAGTGTCTACATTATTACATTATAATTATGAATTTCTTTTCAGACATCAGTGAGAAAAATGATGGCTGTGAAGAGAACCCAGAAGATCAACCTGAAGGAAGCTGTAATGAAGAAAACGTTGAGGAAACACACCACATGTGCCACATTGGTCATAGATTTCCCAGAATCTATCGCAAATACATTTTCAAACAAACAATTGAAAACCTACACAATGGCAGACCTGCTTACTGCAGTGAGAATTGGACGCCCTGCACCAGAGATGTTATGGTAGAGACTTCGGTTAAGAAGCCAAAGGCACAGAAAGTCCAAACTGAGGGATAAAAACTTCAATTATATGTGTGTTATTCAGATAATATACAGCTATTATACATGGGGAAGCTACCAGTGTTGGAGGTTTCAATGAAGTAAGTGAACTGTGAATTTCTCATTTTAGTTGATGAATTGCTTTGTTGAAATATTTATTATTATTACAGTTATATATGAGAGTTTGACATGTGTGGTCATACTGTTTGAGTTTTTTCAATAAATGTCTAATCTGTTATTGTCAATATTCATTTGTAAAATGAAAGTTCAAAATTTTTGTTTTTGTTGTTTTATTGAAAGGTTCCTTAAATGGTTCAAAAGCAATTGATTGCTAAAATAATGTATCATCAAAACATACTCATTCATTCATTCATTTTCTATACCCACTTACTCCACTTAAGATCCCAGCAGTCATAATGGAAGAGGCAGGCTACACCCTGGACAGGATGCCAGTTTATCACAGGGCAAAACAAACTCATGATAATGTTATTATACAAACATAATCACCAGAATAATGTTCATTCACAAAGTTTTCACACCTTGTCACTTTACATGTTTTGATATGTTCTAGCTGCGTGCTTAAACAATTTAAACTGAGGGGGAAAATGTGATTCTTCATGTATTTTTACTTTTATTTCATTGCAGACCGTACAAACCCAAGATATTTAATATTTTACCTGGTTATCTTCATTTCATTTATCAATATACATCCATTACAGTATTTAAGGTATGCAGCACATTTAAAAAAAAAAAAAAAAGTTAGGACATAGGCAGGTCAGTCCAGTACCCATATGCACTTCTTTCACAGCCACGCCTTTGTAATGTGTGTAGAATGTGCTTTTGCATTGTCTTGTTGAAAAAAAACCATGGACGTCCTTAGAAAAGATGTCATCATGAAGTACCATACAAATGTTCTTAAATCTCAATGTACTTTTCAGCATTAATGCTGCCATCATGGAATTACCTTTGCCAAGGGCACTGTCACAACCCCATACTATGACAGACCTTGGCTTTTGGACTTGTTGCCACCCATTTCTTCCAACAAAGATCTGCCATACTGATTTGTCTGACCCCAAAACATGTTTCCACTGTGTGTTGGTATAATCCTGATGCCTCCAAGCTGAAGCATCACTTATGAACAAGGTTAACATAATAAGGCTTCTTGTGTGCGCAGTAGTGTACCGTTTGTCAATGCAACTCTGTATTGTAGTACACCACATCAAATTCAAAGGTTATGTGACCAGTACAAAGGTGATACATGAATTTCTATTTGTATTTCATATTATCTATTGGTGTATCTTTTTTAATTCTTAGAAATACCCATTCTAATATCCTCTATGTACTAAGCAATGGGCCAATAATTTGACAGTGGCTAGTAACTTTAAACAATCAGATCATTTATTCCTTGGCTGACCTTCAGTCATTTCACCAAGTTTGATCCAAATAAATTCTGTTCAGAATTTGGGATAAAGCATTTCAAGTTCCTTTGCTCACATACAGGACCGAAAGTAATATCTTCCCCTCCACCCCACTTCAAATATTTTACATGTTGTTTTGCATGTTGGGTCAACAAGAATTTAATGTAATAAATTTAATGTAATGATTCCAGTTAATTCATTTTGCTTTGTGTACCTGATCCCGTCAGATCCCACAAGTGAAGCAGAGTAGGTCCTGATACTTGGCTGGGTGACCACTAGGAATGTCAGGGGTGTAAAACGTGCCACATCCCAATGCAGATCTGTACTGGATCCATTGTGATGACCCTAACAACCGGGCAGCCAAAAGACAAACAATAATTCTAATGAATTTGCAGTGGGTGAATGCTCTGTAGTGTCTTTTTTTAACAATCTGTCTTTCCTCAGAACTCAGAATTCTATAAAAAAAAAAGTCATGTCCAAGATGCAGGAGGCTGATCAGAAGGATGATTGTGATGATATCAGTGACACCTCTGTTTCCTCCATTCGGTCTGTTTCCATGGCTGATGGATCCCAGAGTGACCCATTACCGGAGGAGCAGCAAAGTTCATGCCCAGAGAACTCAAAAAAAGGCATTTCATATTATTTATTAGATATGTTCTGAACATTGCCCACCGTGATTCTTTATCCATGCGTGAAGTGCTAATTATCTCCCATTTTGTTCAAAAAGCAACAGGTTTCCAAAAGCAGAAGACAAACAAAAAAGCATGCTGCCACCCTCTGAACACACCTGTGATCAATCCAAGAACCCAGTGTGCTGAGCCAAGTAACATGAAGGAACTCAAAAACCAGGTGTGCTATCTGCAGAACCAACTGAGTGAAGCCAGGAATAAAAACAAACAACTGGAGAGGGTGAACCATCGCTGTGCGGTCGCACTGCAACACTTCCAAGAATTGGAGGAAATCCTTCCACAGGTTTGTATCTCTGTGGCAGCACATTTTAAAAGCCAATTTTTGATCTGCTCTTGTACCATCTAATAGTGATCATCAAATTAGCTCATCTTCAGATGTTTGCCGTTATATCTGTTCTGTCACACTCTCAGACTCTCGCCCAGCATGAAAACGAGTCACGGGCCCTGAATGAGTTGCTTCATGAGGCTCATATGAGCCGGGACAAAGTTGCAAGGGAGCTCCAAAGTGCAAAAGACACATTACACAAAGCACAAGACAGTCTGCAGCATTTGGAGCAGCTCAACCAGGATCACAACTTTCTGGAAAGAGAAAAACTCACTTGCAAACTGGAGAAAGTCACTGCTGAGGTGGACATGAAGAACAAGAGGATTTTGGTAAGCGCTAAAGTTCGATTTGCACACTTCCACACAAATAGGTTTATTATAATTAGTCCTGCTACAACCATGTTGTAGTTACTATGTTTACCATCATTCATCGCTGTAGTTATGAGGCAGATTTAGCCATGCTGTAAGTAATGCTAGACTTCACAGCCATGCACAGTCTCCCAAGTCAGAATTGTTTGTCAACTCTTTGTATCAAGTATTTTTTCATAAACCAGATCAAAATTATATGTCTCAAGGTCCTCAGCTTTTGAGATTTAAAGATGTCAGGGAAGAGGTTATGGAGTCATGAAATCACTGGACAGAGGTGTTTGGCAATGCCAATACATATGCAGAATCAGAATCAAATTTATTGCCAAGTTCTCAAATATAAGGAATTAAGAAGAAGTAAGAAGTAATAGGTGCATAAACAACAGTAAAAAGAAATGGAAAAAAAATACTTCTGTAAGAAGTAAAGGAGTCAAATAGGCAAATAGGCAAAACTAAGTTTACTGTCAAACAGATATACTGGAATGGGGCTGTGCAGGCATGCAGATGAACAGTACAGGGATGACCAGTCTGTACTTTGTGGGAGTTGGAGGGGTGGGGGTAGCAGGGTAAATGGGGTCTCTGGCATTATTTATTAGTGTAGCTGCAGATAGAAAGAAGCTGTTTTTGTGTCTTGAGGTTTTAGTCCTGATGGACCTCAGCCGTCTGCCAGAGGGGAGGGTAACAAAAAGTTTGTGTCTTGGGTGAGAGGGATCCTGTTGGGGAAGTGTCGTGACACGGACCCACAACAGGGGGCGTTAATGAAGGGACCCACGTCTTCTCCACGTCCCAGGTGAGGGTGGCCACGACAGTGGACTCGGGAATGATGGTTTCTGGGGGGTCTGACAGCTCGGCCCTGGCTTCCTCTTCATGCACCCGGGACAGTGCCTCCGACTGTTGGTTCTTGGTCCCGGGGCGGTATGTAATCTGGAAGTCAAAGCGCCCGAAGAACAGTGACCAGCGGGCTTGCCTGGGGTTCAACCGCTTGGCGGTCCAGATGTACTCCAGGTTCCGATGGTCCATGAAAACCGTGAAGGGCACCGTCGCTCCCTCCAACAGGTGTCTCCACTCTTCAAGAGCCTCCTTCACCGCCAAGAGTTCCCGATTGCCGACGTCATAATTCCTCTCAGCCGGGGTCAACCTGCGGGAAAAATAGGCACAAGGGTGGAGGACCTTATCGGACTCCCCGCTCTGGGACAGCACGGCTCCTATCCCTGAGTCAGAGGCATCCACTTCCACTGTGAACTGGCGAGTAGGATCGGGCTGCACCAGAACTGGCGCAGTCGAGAACCGGCGTTTCAACTCCCTAAACGCGGCTTTGCACCGATCCGACCAGGTGAAGGGGACTTTAGTGGAGGTCAGGGCTGTCAGGGGGCTAACTACCTGACTGTAGCCCTTAATGAACCTCCTGTAGAAATTTGCAAAAGCCGAGGAACTGTTGCAGTTTCCTACGGCTTGTTGGGTGGGGCCAGTCTCTCACCGCCGCAACCTTGGCCGGATCAGGGGCGACGGAGTTGGAGGAGATTATGAACCCCAGGAAGGACACAGAAGTGCGGTGGAACTCGCACTTCTCGCCCTTCACAAACAGCCGTTCTCCCAACAACCGCTGTAGGACCTGACGTACATGCTTGACATGAGTCTCAGGGTCCGGAGAAAAGATGAGGACGTCATCTAGATACACGAAGACGAACCGGTGCAGGAAGTCCCGCAAGACGTCATTAACCAAAGCTTGGAACGTTGCAGGGGCGTTTGTGAGGCCGAACGGCATGACCAGGTGCTCAAAGTGACCTAAGGGGGTGTTAAAATGCCGTCTTCCACTCGTCTCCCTTCCGGATCCGAACGAGGTGGTACGCATTCCTAAGATCAAGTTTAGTAATATTTGGGCTCCATGCAGGGGCGTGAACACCGAATCCAACAGAGTAACGGGTATCAGTTTGCGAACCGTAATATCGTTCAGCCCTCTGTAATCGATGCACGGACGGAGTCCGCCGTCCTTTTTACCCACAAAAAAAGAAACCAGCACCCATCGTGGAGGTGGAGTTCCGGATCAACCCGGCAGTTAACGAGTCCCGGATTGTAGGTCTCCACTGATTCGCGTTCCGGACGTGAGAGGTTGTACAGCCTGCTGGACGGGTACTCAGCGCCCGGAATCAAATCGATGGCACAATCATACGGTCGTGCGGGGGAAGGGCGAGTGCCAGATCTTTGCTGAAGACGTCAGCAAGATCGTGGTACTCACATGGCACCGCCGTCAGATTGGGCGGGACTTTGACCTCCTCCTTAGCTATCTCACCGGGTGGAACCGAGGATCCTAAACACTCCCGGTGGCGGTTTCGCTCCACTGCGTCACAACCCCAGACGGCCAATCAATCCGGGGATTGTGTTTCAACACCCATGGAAAACCCAAAATCACTCGGGAGGTAGAAGGTGTTACAAAAAAACACTATCTCCTCCCTGTGATTCCCAGACACCACCAAAGTCACTGGCTGTGTCTGGTGTGTGGATTAATGGAAGAAGAGTGCCATCTAGTGCTCGTACCTTCACAGGGGAAGGCAGAGCCACCAGAGGGACCCTACTTCCTTTGCCCATCTGCTGTCCAGCAGATTTCCCTTCTGACCCCGTGTCATAAGTTGCTGGGGCGTGAAGGGTTAAATCCTCAAAAAGGATTGTGACTGGGATTCGTGCTGATTTTCGGGGTTCCCCCGCGTGCGTGTTATGGCCCACCCTTAGCCAGTTTCTAAGGACGGGCGTTGTAGTTTGACCGTTTGGGACAGTTCAGTTTTTCTCTGGGCCCCTCCCCAATCAGACCGGGGGTGACATGTTTAGCCGCATGTTCTCCTTGAATTGCTGGCTGTCTGAGTGGTGTCCAAAAAATGAGGTGGGCTTCATAGATAATTGGCAAAGCTTCTGGGGAAAACCTGGTCTTGTTAGGAGAGACGGCATCCATCCCACTTTGGATGGAGCAGCTCTCATTTCTAGAAATCTGGCCAATTTTCTTAAATCCTCCAAACCGTGACTATCCAGGGTTGGGACCAGGAAGCAGAGTTGTAGTCTTACACACCTCTCTGCAGCTTCTCTCCCCCTGCCATCCCCTCATTACCCCATCCCCGTAGAGACGGTGCCTTCTCCCAGACTACCAATAACCAGCAAAAATCTATTTAAGCATAAAAATTCAAAAAGAAAAATAATATAGCACCTTCAACTGCACCACAGACTAAAACAGTTAAATGTGGTCTATTAACATTAGGTCTCTCTCTTCTAAGTCCCTGTTGTAAATGATATAATAATTGATCAACATATTGATTTATTCTGCCTTACAGAAACCTGGTTACAGCAGGATGAATATGTTAGTTTAAATGAGTCAACACCCCCGAGTCACACTAACTGTCAGAATGCTCGTAGCATGGGCCGGGGCGGAGGATTAGCAGCAATCTTCCATTCCAGCTTATTAATTAATCAAAACCCAGACAGAGCTTTAATTCATTTGAAAGCTTGACTCTTAGTCTTGTCCATCCAATTGGAAGTCCCAAAAACCAGTTTATTTGTTTATTATCTATCGTCCACCTGGTCGTTACTGTGAGTTCTCTGTGAATTTTCAGACCTTTTGTCTGACTTAGTGCTTAGCTCAATAAGATAATTATAGTGGGCGATTTTAACATCCACACAGATGCTGAGAATGACAGCCTCAACACTGCATTTATCTATTATTAGACTCTATTGGCTTTGCTCAAAAAGTAAATGAGTCCACCCACCACTTTAATCATATCTTAGATCTTGTTCTGACTTATGGTATGGAAATAGAAGACTTAAACAGTATTCCCTGAAAACTCCCTTCTGTCTGATCATTTCTTAATAACATTTACATTTACTCTGATGGACTACCCAGCAGTGGGGAATAAGTTTCATTACACTAGAAGTCTTTCAGAAAGCGCTGTAACTAGGTTTAAGGATATGATTCCTTCTTTATGTTCTCTAATGCCATATACCAACACAGTGCAGAGTAGCTACCTAAACTCTGTAAGTGAGATAGAGTATCTCGTCAATAGTTTTACATCCTCATTGAAGACAACTTTGGATGCTGTAGCTCCTCTGAAAAAGAGAGCTTTAAATCAGAAGTGCCTGACTCCGTGGTATAACTCACAAAACTCGTAGCTTAAGCAGATAACCCGTAGTTGGAGAGGAAATGGCGTCTCAACTAATTTAGAAGATCTTCATTTAGCCTGGAAAAAGGTCTGTTGCTCTATAAAAAAGCCCTCCGTAAAGCGTAGGACATCTTTCTACTCATCACTATTGAAGAAAATAAGAACAACCCCAGGTTCTTTTCAGCACTGTAGCCAGGCTGACAAAGAGTCAGAGCTCTATTGAGCTGAAGTATTCCTTAACTTTAACTAGTAATGACTTCATGACTTCTTTGCTAACCAAAATTTTAACTATTAGAAAAAAATTACTCATAACCATCCCAAAGAAGTATCGTTATCTTTGGCTGCTTTCAGTGATGCCGGTATTTGGTTAGACTCTTTCTCTCCAGATTGTTCTGTCTGAGTTATTTTCATTAGTTACTTCATCCAAACCATCAACATGTTATTAGAACCCATTCTACCAGGCTGCTCAAGGAAGCCCTACCATTATTTAATGCTTTGATCTTAAATATGATCAATCTATCTTTGTTAGTTGGCTATGTACCACGGGCTTTTAAGGTGGCAGTAATTAAACCATTACTTAAAAGCCATCACTTGACCCAGCTATCTTAGCTAATTATAGGCCAATCTCCAACCTTCCTTTTCTCTCAAAAATTCTTGAAAGGGTAGTTGTAAAACAGCTAACTGATCATCATCTGCAGAGGAATGGTCTATTTGAAGAGTTTCAGTCAGGTTTTAGAATTTATCATAGTACAGAAACAGCATTAGTGAAGGTTACAAATGATCTTCTTATGGCCTCGGACAGTGGACTCATCTCTGTGCTTGTTCTGTTAGACCTCAGTGCTGCTTTTGATACTGTTGACCATAAAATTTTATTACAGATATTAGAGCATGCCATAGGTATTAAAGGCACTGCGTTGCGGTGGTTTGAATCATATTTGTCTAATAGATTACAATTTGTTCATGTAAATGGGGAATCTTCTTCACAGACTAAAGTTAATTATGGAGTCCCACAAGGTTCTGTGCTAGGACCAATTTTATTCACTTTATACATGCTTCCCTTAGGCAGTATTATTAGACGGTATTGCTTAAATTTTCATTGTTACGCAGATGATACCCAGCTTTATCTATCCATGAAGCCAGAGGACACACACCAATTAGCTAAACTGCAGGATTGTCTTACAGACATAAAGACATGGATGACCTCTAATTTCCTGCTTTTAAACTCAGATAAACTGAAGTTATTGTACTTGGCCCCACAAATCTTAGAAACATGGTGTCTAACCAGATCCTTACTCTGGATGGCATTACCCTGAGCTCTAGTAATACTGTGAGAAATCTTGGAGTCATTTTTGATCAGGATATGTCATTCAAAGTGCATATTAAACAAATATGTAGGACTGCTTTTTTGCATTTACGCAATATCTCTAAAATCATAAAAGTCTTGTCTCAGAGTGATGCTGAAAACTAATTCATGCATTTATTTCCTCTAGGCTGGACTATTGTAATTCATTATTATCAGGTTGTCCTAAAAGTTCCCTAAAAAGCCTTCAGTTAATTCAAAATGCTGCAGCTAGAGTACTGACGGGACTAGAAGGAGAGAGCATATCTCACCCTATTGGCCTCTCTTCATTGGCTTCCTGTTAATTCTAGAATAGAATTTAAAATTCTTCTTCTTACTTATAAGGTTTTGAATAATCAGGTCCCATCTTATCTTAGGGACCTCGTAGTACCATATCACCCCAATAGAGCGCTTCGCTCTCAGACTGCAGGCTCACTTGTAGTTCCTAGGGTTTGTAAGAGTAGAATGGGAGGCAGAGGACTGCCCTCTCCCTGGCCTGGTTCTGCTGGAGGTTTCTTCCTGTTAAAAGGGAGTTTTTCCTTCCCACTGTAGCCACATGCTTGCTCACAGGGGGTCGTTTTGACCGTTGGGGTTTTACATAATTATTGTATGGCCTTGCCTTATAATATAAAGCGCCTTGGGGCAACTGTTTGTTGTGATTTGGCGCTATATAAAAAAATTGATTGATTGATTGACAGTTCCTCTGTATATGACTGTTAGACCCACAGAAAAACCTCCCCGCGGGCCGCCTCCCTTGTCTGTCCTTTGATTTCATTTTGGCCCTGCTCGTGTCCATAGCTTCGTCAGCAGGGGGAGCTGTAGCCACACGGGCCCCTCTGGCTGTGGAGCGTGGGGACGACGGCACCCTTTCGGACCCGGAAGGAAGAGGGACGGCCCGTGCCTGGTCACGCCCCCCGCCCTGCTCCCGACGGTGTTCCTCTAACCGGTTGTCTAAGCGTATAACCAGGTCGACAAGCCCGTCAAAATCCCGCGGTTCCTCCTTAGCCAGCAGGTGCTCCTTCAGGACCGGAGACAGTCCGTTTTGAAGGCGGCGCGGAGTGCAACGGTATTCCAGCCGACCTCGCAGCCGCGATGCGGAAGTTGACTGCATACTCGGCTGCACCGGCGCCCCTGTCGCATTGACAGTAGCACGCTCGAAGCAGTCTCGCCTCTGTTGGGATGATCAAAAACCTGTTTGAACTCCCTTACAAACCCAGCGTATGATGTTAGGAGCCATGAGTTCTGCTCCCAGAGCGCCGTAGCCCAGGCGCGTGCCTCTCCTCGAAGCAAATTGATGACATAAGCCACCCGGCTAGCGTCTGACGCGTACATGACGGGACGCTGTGCAAAGACGAGCGAACACTGCATCAAGAAGTCCGCGCACGTCTCAACACAACCTCCGTACGGCTCCGGAGGGCTTATGTATGCTTCAGGGGATGGTGGGGGGGGTCGTTGAACGACCAGTGGAACGTTTGTGTCTGACAAAGGACCAGCAGGAGGAGGTGCTGCAGCAGCGCCTTGATCGCGCGCCTCCACCCTGGCGGTGAGAGCCTCCATCCTCCGATTGAGGATAACGTTCTGCTCGGTGACCAGATCCAACCGAGCAGTGAAAGCGGTCAGTAGTTGCTGCAGCTCCCCTAACACGCCTCCTGCTGGTGCCTGTGCACCTTGCTCTTCCATTGGCCGTTCAGGCTCGAGTTGACGCCCCTCGGGATCCATGACGCTGGCCGAGAAATCCTGTTGGGGAAGTGTCGTGACACGGACCCACAACAGGGGCGTTAATGAAGGGACAATGGAATAGCCAAAAAGTAACAATTTAATGTTGTGAAGGTGCACAACGTAATACAGACAGATACAATTATGTGTTATATCAATCCAACAAAAGGTGACGTGTGGCAGGCTCGAAGATAGGAGACGTCCGGTGAGAGAAAAGCCGGAACCCACACAAGCCTCACCACCAACGGACCTGAAGAACACCGGAGCCACCAAGCCCCGCGCCCCAGGTGGCCACTGTCTTCAGCAGTCAGACCCGGTACTGCTGGCAGAAAACAGAAACAGTTCTGGATGATGTGAGTCCGCACACTCAGTAATCCCACAGTCTGTGTTAAGTTAAGGAGGGAGAACCTCCACCTCCAATCACACACTCGTGCAGCTCCTGAGATAACCACTTATCTGGGTGGGGTGTGAGGCGAAGCCGTCGCAGTCCACACCAAACGCCAACTCCCAGACAGGGTATCCGTCCCACGAAAACGGCTGCAAAAAGAGATCAGACTAATACTTGAATTTAAGTCAGCAGAGAAAATTACCTTATGGTAGAAGATTTCTCGGCGAGGAGGTGGAGTTGCAGTCCGGTCTGGTGACAGCTGGTGTTGATAGATGACAACTGTCACCTCCAGCGGCTCCGACCGCCCTCTCGTGCTGGAGCCCGCACTCCAAGCAGGGCGCCATCTGGTGGTGGTGGGCCAGCAGTACCTCCTATTCAGCGGCCCACACAACAGATCGGCCACAATCTTCCTTCCTCACCTCAGGGCCCTGGAGGTGTACAGGTCCTGTAGGATGGCAGATTGCAGTCAATCACCTTCGCTGCTGCGTGGTCATGAAAGATTAACTAGTAAATTGGTGCTGTGTACGACTGGTTATTATGCCTAACATTTATATTATCACAGATAAGAGGATTTCATTATCATTGTACTAACAGTTATGCTCTGTTAAACTCCTGTAAAAAAAAAAGAAAAGAAAAAAAAAAAGGGGGGGGGGGTATGAATCACCCTCTCCCTGTAATGCAGCTGGTGGATTTCAATGAAACTTCTCCATGGTAGCACACCATATAAAGAGACATGAAAAAAATTGTTGTCTGACATCATCAAGGGTTGACAATTTGACTTTTTGTGTTTTTGCTACATCATATTTGTCAATCATTTACAGATCTGTAGTTCAGACAGGACGTTTCTGGCAACAATGACGATAAAACTTTTACTGATTTCAAACTACTAATTTTTTTTCTTTTTCTTTTCTCTCCACCGGTGACCCTTAATTGGAGTTGAGTATAGAAAATGAATAAATGAATAAAGCAGTCTTTTGTTTCTGAGTGTAGAATTTTCAACAATCTGACCAAAATCTGATGGCTTCCTCAGTATCGTGATAGACGTAGACTTCTTCTTGCTATTGAAGATTATTATCAAATAACTTGTTTTTTCCTCACAGCTGAAAAGCCTGTAAGGAAGTCTTGTCTGGGCCAGTGGATGCTGGCGATCAGGATTATAGTATAGATGTTATGAGCTACAGCACTGACTCTCACACACTTTTTCCATACGGCCCTTTGGGTCTCAAAGTCATCACTCATCTGAATGTATAGGCCAGACACACTTTCTTTCAACCAACACCTCAGATGACCAATCGTCAGATGAATGGAAAAGATAAAGGCTTGCTAACAGGAAAAAAAAGGCATTTTTAGTTTCAATGACTACATTTGTATGAAATTTAGATTTTAATGCAAACAGCAGCAATACTCCTGTTATCACATATCATTTTCTCTTGTTTTGCTATAAAAACACTAGGTGTCCACAAGCAAAACTTTAAATCACATTGCTGTGGTCTGGTTACCTCTATTCATGCTGCGAATCCAGTGTGCTGAGTTGACATCCGTCAAGGAGCTCAAAAACCAGGTTCGGGATCTACAGAAGCAACTGAGTGACACTGGGACTGAAAACAAATTGCTGGTGAAGGTGCAGCAGCGCCACATGGCGGCCCTGCAGTATTTTCAATACTCAGAAGGCAGCCATGTGCAGGTTTGTATCTCGCTGTGGTGCCAGATTTGAATAATTTGCTACATAGTTAAATCATTTCTTTCTTGAAACAGTATACTTAGTGTCAAATCCTTGTGGAGGATACTCACCTTCCAAAGATGGAAGGCATATATCACAAACTCCTTTACACATTTATAAAGCTACTTGGTCTCCACACACAGTATAAAACAGTGATCATTCAGTGACTTCAGCTTCTGATTAATACTGAAGCCATTATTTTCACATCATATCTGCACTGTCACCATTCCCAGATAGTTGCTAAGCAGGAAAACAAGGCACAGGGTCTGAAGGAGATAATCCGTGGTGTTCACGCTTGTCATGTCAACTGACAAGCAGCTCCAGACCTCAGAAAACATGTTGCTCAAAACAAAGGACAGCGTGCACCACTTGGACCAGCTCAACCAGGATCATACACTGCTGGAACGGAGGAGCTCATCCGCAAGTTGGACAAAGCCACTGCAGAGTTGGACAGCAAGAACAAGAGGATTCTGGTATGGCCAAAGATATACACAGGAATTTTGCTGATAAAATTTACTCTGCTGGAATAGTATTGGATCCCAGTCTAAATATAGTAAATTACACTCTATCATAGAGTGAATCACTCGACAGCTGTCGACTGAATGGTCTGCCCCCTAAATTGGTCCGCCCTGCCTCCACTGTGCATGTGTCATGGTGACACCCAATCGCCCGTGTGACACAGTCTCTGCACCCAGAGTGATCAAATGAATTAATGGGATTATTAACCATCAGATGACAAGGCAAAACCTCTTGATCATTCTAAAGTCAGCTTTAAGCAGAAACAAGGCTGTTTTAAGCAGAAACAAGGCTTTAAACGGGTATGCATTGAAATGTCCGACACGCAGTGAACGCATCAGCTAACAGCTTGTGCAGCCGTGCTCTGATCGCTTCCTCCGTTTATTAATGGAATAATGCTGAATTTATGTAGACAGGATTGTTGTACAAAAGCTTCAGATATCTGTCTCTGAGACAGATGATGACTGGAGTGCAGTTTTAAGCAGTAATGAGGTGATATCAGTGAGCCGGGGCTGATAAGCTGGGCTGACGGAGGACCGTTCCGTCTGCGGCACCATCTGTTCAATAAGCGGTTGTACTCCAATAAGTGTTGATGTTACACTGTTTTGAGTTGATTTAGCTCTGTGATAGAGTATAATTCACTCTATTTGGACTGGGATCAATGCTATCCCAGCAGTAAATTTTACTCAGCAAAATTTCCTGTGGGTGGTGAAATGCTCTAACTCTTTAAAAACTACTCCATATTCAGTTCTTTCTTTCTATACCAGGAGCTGGAGAATATCTGGAGTTGTGCCAAGCCTCATTCAATCACCAAAATGAAAGAGAAAAAGAAAGGCCAAAGAGGAGCAAAAGAAAAGCTGCAACCTGAAAGAGACGATACAGGATTTAACCCAGAAAATTGAAGTAATTAAAGAATAAACATTTCTTTACTGATGCTGCTTTTTCCTAATAAATTTCAGATAATTCTGCCAGTCTTTGCAAGTATAACAACTGTGTTGTGTTTGAATTGTCTGCAGACATATTCATATTGAATTGTTACATGTGCTTTCAATTATATTTCAACCATTTTTTTTAAATTTGCAAAATACTATTTAATGCAACAATGTGTTACTGAATTGATGATGTTTGTTTTTGTTTTGCAACCTTTTTGCATTTGCTAATGTGTTTGAATTTGGGAGTGTTGTGGCATCTGACAGTCACAATAGCCTCTTGTTTTTTCATCACTTATGCTCTGCTTTAAAATGCAACATCTGAGGCTCTGTGTAAATTTTCTATTTATCCTTTTACAGGATGCAGAGAAGAACTGGCAAAGCTAAATATTTACTATCACAGATTACAAAATGAATGCAACAAGAAAGGTATACAGAGGAAACTGGCTCAGTTTACATTATTTAAATCATTTTTTTTTGTTTTGTTTTTTGTCAATGAGCAATGTTACTTTTGATGTTCAGAGAGAGACAAACAAGTGCTGAATCAGCTCTCCTGAAAAAGAGGTGATAGTGGTGAGGTGAGGTGAGTGTTTCACCAAACTACACAATAAAATGTTACTAAACTACAATAAAATGTTTGCAAGAAAACTCGTGCTTTTACAGGATTCACCACACATCCATTCCATGGATTTCTACACTGATCTGTGCTGTTTTTCCTGAAAATGAGTGCTATTAAGAGTAATGTGTAAAATTACTTCCAAGAATGTCTTCAGTTTTATTGACACACATGTCCCAAAGCAGCTTGTCAGGCAGACAAGCCTGCACACGTATGCTGTTAAGAGCTTTGAAAGGTGAGCTGTCCGTGGTGCTGGAATACAGATTCATGTGGTGCTGATCATTTAAAATACTGTCAGATGTTGGGAGAGGGTGGAGCTGATATAACAGTGACAACAAAAATGTGTGATCCACTTTAAATAATTAATCATGACAGCAGACGTTTATGTGTGGTCTGCTGTCATACAGGCAGGTCCATATGTAATTTGGACAGCGCCTATTTTTTTTGTAGTTTTGCCTCTGTGCACCATCACAATGGAGCTAAAGATGTGTTTTAGTGTACACATTCAGCTTTAATTCAAGGAGCTCTACAAAATATTACCTTATGTGTTTAGGAATTATTGCTTATGTTACATTCCATAAATATTTGATCAAACTATATATCAGGATTATTGTTCACACAAATGATCATTGTTTAATTTAATTAATTTAATTTAATTTAAATTAATTAGCTTATAATGCACCAAATCACAGTAAAAGCTGTCTCAAGGCACCTTACATAAACAAGTCAACATAAAATGTAATAAATAATTAAAAATGAATTAAAAAAATTCAATACATAAATAAAACAGAAGTAAAAGAATAAAACAAATAAAAATAAAAACTATTCATAAGAAAGAGAATAAAAATAGGTTTTGAGTCTTGACTTAAAAATGTCCATGGACTCAGACTGCCTCAAGGTCACAGGATTGTTGCAGCCAGTTTTCTTCAGGCAGGTCAGGGGATGGATACATGAGCATTTCCAAGTCACTGAATATGTTTTGGACTTAATTTCATGTCACCTCCACTGAAGTGGTGTACAGATGCAAAATTACGTATAAAAAAATGTGAGAAGCTTCATAAGAGCAATTCTACAAACATTAGCAGGACGGCTGCTACCAAAATCTCATCCCCTCATCTCTTCATCATGATTAATGAGTTGGGCAAGGCAGCAATCTCAGACTGCGTTAACTCTTAAACTCAAATGCAAAATGGATACCATCTTGGAGCACATCACTGTGTTGCAAAGGAATGTGCTGCTGAGGACCGGAGAATATTCTTCATAAATTTGGACTCTTGATGGTCAGAGGTGCAGTAAATGGAATTCTGTATCTCTCTGCCTAACATCAACATGGCAGCCTTTCGGCTCCTGAAGGTCAAATGCCCTGCTCTTCCCCAGAAGGATCTATGGCGTTGGTGAAGGAATTTGGCTCCCCCTTCTTATCTATCTACCCCCACCCCCAGCCTGCTGTTGCCTAGCAATGTCAGACTTTACGCACACAGACAGAAACTGACACAAACTAAACTCATCCGCACTTGTCTCCCTCCCTCCATCCCTATTTACCCCCCCCCCACACACACACACACACCTTGTGTCTCTCCACTCCCCTCACCCTGGCTTCCTCCCTGCCACCCTGGAGGTAGTGCAGTTTTTATTGCTGCAGCCTTCAACTTCCCAAGCTGGGCGGTGCAGTCCCTCCTGCTGCAGCCTTCACCCACTTTGCCTCAATTCGGATGACGGACTTCTTCAAGTTTAGTGCACATAAACAATGTCAAATGTGTATGTGTTGTCTTTAATTGTGAGGTGTGCCATTATTACGTTCAACTAGTAATAATTGTGGATTAATTTCTGTATTTTGTCTGAGGTAATTGGAGTGTGAAAGTAATTTTGTTGTTGTTGCACTCGTGTAATGACAATGACAATAAATCTCATCTCATCTCAACATTTTAGGTTTAAGATGGTCTTTGGGAAACAAAGCCGTGTTCACAGACGTTATTGGACATATTACTATTTACATTTAAACAGCCTGCCTCTAATTTCTGATTTTATGATTGCTGTCCCACACAGAAATCCATTGTTAATGAAAATACAATCACAGAGGTTTTGGAAAATGACAGCTCAGATGACAACAGCCACCAAAATAATACACAGACACCTTCAGGTGAGCTGTTAACTTCCCACAGTTTATTGTTCAGTATAATATACATGTGCTAAATGGTGGATAAATGTTGGTGTGATTGCAAAGCAGTAAAAACAAACAAATTCTAATTAGATAACACTGAGCAATCAGAGGAGGACCCAGAAGAACAGACTGATGAAGTTTGC
The DNA here is from genome assembly GCF_902500255.1 of Thalassophryne amazonica. Classification (NCBI taxonomy): domain Eukaryota; kingdom Metazoa; phylum Chordata; class Actinopteri; order Batrachoidiformes; family Batrachoididae; genus Thalassophryne; species Thalassophryne amazonica. The sequence continues at coordinate 69,138,327 of NC_047106.1, read as the reverse complement.
ATTGAAAAGGAGTATATGTATGTTGAAGAGGAACTGGAAGGGCAAACAGAGGAACAGCAATGCCAGGTGTCACACTTTGAAAACATAAAGTTTCTAATTACAGCGAAATCTCAGTATAAAGGATATGCATTCATGAGAATCAAGAAGTCTGAATATTTATAAAACATTTCAGCTTTTATAATTACAGAATCTGCATATAATTTTTCCCCATTATTGTTCCACACAGGAGCCTTTGGTGGTTGAATATCCAGAAGCAGATGTTCCAGAGAAGATGAGCACAGAAGATAATAATGACACATTTGTAGGTGAGCATAAGACTGCCATTTTATACATATAACACGCCAACAGTTCTCATAGGAAAAGTTGTTTGAAGAAGTTGTTTGCCATCAAGACAGCAAATAGTACAAAAAATAGGACAAGTTCACTTCATGCATGCGTAATTATGCTCCTCCCACCCATACCCCCCAGTCTACCAGATACTGGATCCCCCCGCCCAGATGACAAGAGGATAGAAGGCGGTGAACAGTGAAGACAGGACCCCCCATCCACAAACCGGGAGGGAGGTGGGGGAACAGCCAGAGGTCAAAGAGTGCAGGTCCTCACAGGCTTGATTTGGCTTACATGAAACGTTGGACGGACTCGCATGGCCCTGGGGAGCCTAAGACATACAGCCACAGGATGGACAACCTTGGAAACATACCTGGGAGCGAGTTCCCTTGATTCCACCCACAGTGGCAAATGCCTAGTGGACAACCACACCTTTTGACCAGAACAGTAGGCGGGAGCCAGAGTCCTCCTACGATCCGCAGCAGACTTGTAAATGGCCAGCGATTTGATGAGGGTCTGGTGGGCTCACTCCCAGGTCTTTCTGCATCTCTCCACCAGGGCCAAGGCAGATGGGACCGGGGGGTCAGAATTTGTGGATGGGAAGAAGGAAGGTTGAAAACCATGGACACTGTGGAACGGTGAGAACCCAGTGGACGAAGATGGTAAGATGGTGTGCCCATTCTACCCAGAGTAACTGTTCTGACCAGGTGGTTGGATGTTGAGCTGACATTATGTGCAGTGCCTTTTCAAATTCCTGATTAATCTGTTCTGACTGATCGTTGGATGGGGGTGATGACCGGAGGACAGGCTAACAGGCAGTCCAAATAGGCAACAAAATTCAGCCCAGAATCGTGACACAAACTGTTGTCCACAGTCAGATACGATGTCCTATGGAAAACCGTGATATATAAAACATGATTAGACAGTGCCTCTGCCATCTCCTTGGCTGAGGTAACTTTGGCATAGGAATAAAGTGTGCCATCTTGGAAAGACGGTATACAACAGTTAAAATTACTGTGTTGCCGTGCAACACCGGAAGACCAGTAACAAAGTCCACAGAGATATGTGACCAAGGCCGATGAGGCACGGGGAGAAGAGCTAACAAACCAGAGGGCCTGTGGGTACTTGACTTATACATGGCACATGTTTGACAGGCATTAACATAACTGCAGATATATTCCCTCATACGTGGCCACCAAAACCGTTGCTGCACCACTGCAGTCTTGTTTATACCGGGGTGACATGATAACTTGTTGGAGTGTGCTCACTCGATCACCTCCCCTCTCAGTGAATGCACTACAAACATTTTACCCTGCAGACAATCACCAGGGGGCGCAAGAGCCCCAGCAGCAGCTTAGTTTCAATGTCAAGAGTGAGAACTGAGACAAAACACTTTTCAGGCAAAACTGGTTTAGGTTCACATCAGAGCCAAATGAGCGGGAAAGAGAATCAGGCTTAGTGTTTTTAGACCCAGGCCTGTAACAGAGTACTAAATTAAAGCAGCTAAAAAACAAAGCCCAACGGGCCTGCCTGGCATTGAGAAATTTTGCAGAACATAAATATTCCGGATTCTTGTGATCTGTCCAGACCAAAAAGGGGGTCTGGACCCCATCTAGCCAGTGGTGCCACTCCTCCAGGGCCACCTTAACGGCCAGCAGCTCGCGGTCTCCAATTGCATAATTTAATTCAGCTGAAAACAGCTTTTTAGAGATGAAAGCACAGGGTTGCAGTTTACCATCTACGGGGCTCACTTGTGAAAACACGGCCCCGATCCCAATGTCAGAGGCGTCTACCTCGACCACGAACTGCCGGCTAGGATCCAGGAGGAGCAGTACCGGAGCTTTCGAAAACTGTTGTTTCAGGGCCGGAAAGGCTGTCTCACACTCCTGCGTCCAAACAAATGATCTGTGAGGAGAAGTAAGGTTATCAATCAATCAATCAATCAATCAATCAATCAATCAATCAATTTTATTTATATAGCGCCAAATCACAACAAACAGTTGCCCCAAGGCGCTTTATATTGTAAGGCAAGGCCATACAATAATTACGTAAAAACCCCAACGGTCAAAACGACTCCCTGTGAGCAAGCATGTGGCGACAGTGGGAAGGAAAAACTCCCTTTTAACAGGAAGAAACCTCTAGCAGAACCAGGCTCAGGGAGGGGCAGTCTTCTGCTGGAACTGGTTGGGGCTGAGGGAGAGAATCAGGAAAAACATGCTGTTGAGGGGAGCAGAGATCAATCACTAATGATTAAATGCAGAGTGGTGCATACAGAGCAAAAAGAGAAAGAAACACTCAGTGCATCATGGGAACCCCCCCAGCAATCTAAGTCTATTGCAGCATAACTAAGGGATGGTTCAGGATCACCTGATCCAGCCCTAACTATAAGCTTTAGCAAAAAGGAAAGTTTTAAGCCTAATCTTAAAAGTAGAGAGGGTGTCTGTCTCCCTGATCTGAATTGAGAGCTGGTTCCACAGGAGAGGAGCCTGAAAGCTGAAGGCTCTGTTATGTAAGGGGGATGCTAATGTGTTGAAATTATGAACAAACTTTCAATAGAAGTTAGTAAAACTCAGAAACTGTTGCACTTCCCTGTGGCTGCGGAGCGTGGTCCAATCTGCAACTGCATTCCCCTTGGTAGAATCCATCCTGACCTCACCTCAGACAGCACAAACCCCAGAAAAGATACTGAGGATTTGTGAAACTCGCATTTCTCTGCCTTCACATACAGCTGATTTTGCAGTAACCACTGTAGGACTGACCAAACATGTGTGTGAGTCTCTTCATCGGGGGAGAAGATCAGTATGTCATCTAGGTATACAATATAAAGTAGTTAAGTATATCACAAAGTACATCATTGGCAAGGTTCTGAAAAGTAGCAGGAGCATTTGTGAGACCAAATGGCATGACGAGATATTCATAATGGCCGGTGGGCATGTTAAACACTGTCTTCCACTCATCACGTATTCTAGCCAAATGGTTGGTGTTTCGTAGGTCCAGCTTAGTAAATATTTTGGCTCCCTCTAGTGGTTCAAAAGCAGACGCCAGTAACGGGAGGAGGTATCTGTTCTTGACCGTAATGTCATTCAGTCCTCAGTAGTCAATGCATGAATGTAAAGTTTTATCTCTTTTTGGTCCGGAGAGAGATAAAGCTTGGCTCTAGGGGAGGTGTAGCTCCAGGTAATAAGTCTATTGCACAATCTCAAGGTCGATGTGGAGGGAGGGACTCAGCCTTGGTCCTACTGAATACTGCGGCTAAATCATGATAACAGGCAGGAACTTATAATAAATCAGGATTAGCCGGGATCTGTGGGATTTTTTTAGGTTGGAGCCCAGCGGACTGGCAGGACGGATCCCAAGATTGGATCTATCAATATTTGGACAGTGTCTCTGTAACCATGGCTGGCCCAAAATAACAGAATGGGTCATTTTACCAAAAATGTGAAAAGTGGCTTGGTATGCCCATCAGGGAATGTCAGCTGCACCGGCTGCTAGCAGAGGGACACTTGCCTCAAAACACTACCATCCACAGCATTCATCTCCAGGGGCATGGTAGTCGAGGCTCAAATTCCTGGCAACAGACAGATGCAGAAGATTTTCGTCAGATCCAGAGTCTATGAACAATATGTTCTCTGAAGAACCATCACGTGATTGTGGCTTTAACTTGGTTGGTTTCATTCCCAGAGTTAATAATTTTCTGACTCACCCTCATGGAGGATGGTGGTTGTGAACGTGCACCGCGGGATGAGCAGCACGAAACCAGGTGCCCAAGCAGTCCATAAGAGAAGCGAAGCACCTCCCATCTTGCTGACACCGAAGACGTTCCTCAGCCATCAACCGGTGTGTCCCAGCTGCATTGGTTCCTCTGGTGAGAGGGCGGGACTGTGGGTGTGGTCATCCGTGATGACGGATCCCCGCTTGAATGTTGTCTCCTCACTGTGCAAGCTCCACAATCGTGGCTGGAGCCCATTTCCTGGTGTCGTTCCATCAGCCTTCGGTCCACTCTGATAGCAAACGCGATCATGGAATCCACATCCTCTGGTAAATCAACCGCGGCAAGCTGGTCCTTGATTTGATGAGAGAGTTCTTGAAAAAAAATGTCAGTTATTGCTGCCGTGGTCCACTCACATTTGGCGGCGAGGGTGCAGAAGTCAATGGCATAATCAGCCACCTGCCATGAACCTTGCCTGACAGTCAATAACAACCTTGCAGCCTCTCGCCCCAGGGACATGTGCTGAAAAACCTGCTCAAATGCTTTGGTGAAACTGTGCAGGTAGAACAGGTGTCTGTCTGGCATCCCCACTCTGCCGTGGCCCATACAGCGGCGCAACCTGACAGTTGGGAGATAAAGAAAGCAATTTTGGCACGATCAGACGAAAAAGCTGCTGACTGGAGCTCAAAATGCAGCTCACACTGCATGAGAAACAGCTTCAAGTCACCTGATTCCCCGGAAAAATACTCCAGGCGGGAGAGCTGACTACAAAAATCTGCGTCTCTGTCATGGAAAAAACTCACGGTAGACACATCTGATGACGTGGACACTGCCGACGCCGGCGTTGCTGTGGTGGGTGTGCTCCTGTCAAACCTTTCAGTGAGGCGACTGACTTATGAACTCAGAGCAGACATGAGCTGGTCTTGACCTTTAATGAGTTCACAAACGCCGGTGCTCAGAGTCAATACACGCTCCTCCTGCTGTTCAAGCTTCTGCCCTTGAACATAGAGTTGGACCTTCATTCTCCAGCAAAGGTACCAACATCGCCAAGCACATCTGTCCAGTGACTTTGTGACTGCAAAAGCTCTTCCCAGGTGTCTCTTGACTCAGAGGTTGAGGACCCAAAGACAAGAATGTCATTGCCGAGTTCAACACTCATCAGCACAAAACAAAGTGACTTGCATGAATGTCTAAGGCATGGTGGATATAACAGGTATACCAGGAAAATACATCTAGCTGGTCATATTTGCTCAGACGTTGTTGTTCCAATGTACTGACAATTACAAAGTAGGTTGCTGTTATTATTTCACTGCTATTTCAAGCATATGGGGACATGGTGGCCCAAAGGTTGGAAAAGTGAGCTTATAATCACAGGGTCATAGGTTCAATTTTCTTAACAGATTGGAGAATCATTAAGGTGCCCTTGAACAAATTGCTACCAACGTACAGTTACGGGCTTTGGATTGCAGCCCTGTTATATTGGTGTGTGAATTTGAAGCATTGCTGTAAAGCACTTTAAGTGCTTGAATCAGATGGAAAAACAAGAGAAGTTTCTCTCTCTCTCTTTCTCTCTCTTCTCTCATTTATATATTATATATATTATATAATATATATATATATATATATATTATATATATGGGCAATTCCATGGTAACGGAATTACAACAGCAGCAAAATCTGGACATACGGCATCTAACCATGACAGATTAGCTCAGACTATAATTCCGTTACCGTAGAATTGCCCATATATATATATATATATATATATATATATATATATAAAACTCTTGTGATGGCTGCCCCTGTCATTCTCATCCATTTCTTCACAAGCTAATTTTTAAAACAAGATTTCTTGCAAACATATCAGTGAACAAAGGTGAGTACAGCACCCAGAGGCTTGATCCTCAAAAAGTAAATTTATTCTTTAAGTAATTTGATAAAATAGTGTACTGTGTATCACACAATTTCTAACAGCTGGTTGTTTATGAAAAATCTCACACTTTAAAATAGGGTCATGAGTCAAGGTTGAAATCCTCTGACTTTTACCTTTTTCTCACCTTCATACAGTCATGTACAGTGTCTACATTATTACATTATAATTATGAATTTCTTTTCAGACATCAGTGAGAAAAATGATGGCTGTGAAGAGAACCCAGAAGATCAACCTGAAGGAAGCTGTAATGAAGAAAACGTTGAGGAAACACCACCATGTGCCACATTGGTCATAGATTTCCCAGAATCTATCGCAAATACATTTTCAAACAAACAATTGAAAACCTACACAATGGCAGACCTGCTTACTGCAGTGAGAATTGGACGCCCTGCACCAGAGATGTTATGGTAGAGACTTCGGTTAAGAAGCCAAAGGCACAGAAAGTCCAAACTGAGGGATAAAAACTTCAATTATATGTGTGTTATTCAGATAATATACAGCTATTATACATGGGGAAGCTACCAGTGTTGGAGGTTTCAATGAAGTAAGTGAACTGTGAATTTCTCATTTTAGTTGATGAATTGCTTTGTTGAAATATTTATTATTATTACAGTTATATATGAGAGTTTGACATGTGTGGTCATACTGTTTGAGTTTTTTCAATAAATGTCTAATCTGTTATTGTCAATATTCATTTGTAAAATGAAAGTTCAAAATTTTGTTTTTGTTGTTTTATTGAAAGGTTCCTTAAATGGTTCAAAAGCAATTGATTGCTAAAATAATGTATCATCAAAACATACTCATTCATTCATTCATTTTCTATACCCACTTACTCCACTTAAGATCCCAGCAGTCATAATGGAAGAGGCAGGCTACACCCTGGACAGGATGCCAGTTTATCACAGGGCAAAACAAACTCATGATAATGTTATTATACAAACATAATCACCAGAATAATGTTCATTCACAAAGTTTTCACACCTTGTCACTTTTACATGTTTTGATATGTTCTAGCTGCGTGCTTAAACAATTTAAACTGAGGGGGAAAATGTGATTCTTCATGTATTTTTACTTTTATTTCATTGCAGACCGTACAAACCCAAGATATTTAATATTTTACCTGGTTATCTTCATTTCATTTATCAATATACATCCATTACAGTATTTAAGGTATGCAGCACATTTAAAAAAAAAAAAAAAGTTAGGACATAGGCAGGTCAGTCCAGTACCCATATGCACTTCTTTCACAGCCACGCCTTTGTAATGTGTGTAGAATGTGCTTTTGCATTGTCTTGTTGAAAAAAACCATGGACGTCCTTAGAAAAGATGTCATCATGAAAGTACCATACAAATGTTCTTAAATCTCAATGTACTTTTCAGCATTAATGCTGCCATCATGGAATTACCTTTGCCAAGGGCACTGTCACAACCCCATACTATGACAGACCTTGGCTTTTGGACTTGTTGCCACCCATTTCTTCCAACAAAGATCTGCCATACTGATTTGTCTGACCCCAAAACATGTTTCCACTGTGTGTTGGTATAATCCTGATGCCTCCAGCTGAAGCATCACTTATGAACAAGGTTAACATATAAGGCTTCTTGTGTGCGCAGTAGTGTACCGTTTGTCAATGCAACTCTGTATTGTAGTACACCACATCAAATTCAAAGGTATGTGACCAGTACAAAGGTGATACATGAATTTCTATGTGTATTTCATATTATCTATTGGTGTATCTTTTTAATTCTTAGAAATACCCATTCTAATATCCTCTATGTACTAAGCAATGGGCCAATAATTTTGACAGTGGCTAGTAACTTTAAAACAATCAGATCATTTATTCCTTGGCTGACCTTCAGTCATTTCACCAAGTTTGATCCAAATAAATTCTGTTCAGAATTTGGGATAAAGCATTTCAAGTTCCTTTGCTCACATACAGGACCGAAAGTAATATCTTCCCCTCCACCCCACTTCAAATATTTTACATGTTGTTTTGCATGTTGGGTCAACAAGAATTTAATGTAATAAATTTAATGTAATGATTCCAGTTAATTCATTTTGCTTTGTGTACCTGATCCCGTCAGATCCCACAAGTGAAGCAGAGTAGGTCCTGATACTTGGCTGGGTGACCACTAGGAATGTCAGGGGTGTAAAACGTGCCACATCCCAATGCAGATCTGTACTGGATCCATTGTGATGACCCTAACAACCGGGCAGCCAAAAGACAAACAATAATTCTAATGAATTTGCAGTGGGTGAATGCTCTGTAGTGTCTTTTTTTAACAATCTGTCTTTTCCTCAGAACTCAGAATTCTATAAAAAAAAAAGTCATGTCCAAGATGCAGGAGGCTGATCAGAAGGATGATTGTGATGATATCAGTGACACCTCTGTTTCCTCCATTCGGTCTGTTTCCATGGCTGATGGATCCCAGAGTGACCCATTACCGGAGGAGCAGCAAAGTTCATGCCCAGAGAACTCAAAAAAGGCATTTCATATTATTTATTAGATATGTTCTGACATTGCCCACCGTGATTCTTTATCCATGCGTGAAGTGCTATTATCTCCCATTTTGTTCAAAAAGCAACAGGTTTCCAAAAGCAGAAGACAAACAAAAAAGCATGCTGCCACCCTCTGAACACACCTGTGATCAATCCAAGAACCCAGTGTGCTGAGCCAAGTAACATGAAGGACTCAAAAACCCAGGTTGTCTATCTGCAGAACCAACTGAGTGAAGCCAGGAATAAAAACAAACAACTGGAGAGGGTGAACCATCGCTGTGCGGGTCGCACTGCAACACTTCCAAGAATTGGAGGAAATCCTTCCACAGGTTTGTATCTCTGTGGCAGCACATTTTAAAAGCCAATTTTGATCTGCTCGTGTACCATCTAATAGTGATCATCAAATTAGCTCATCTTCAGATGTTTGCCGTTATATCTGTTCTGTCACACTCTCAGACTCTCGCCCAGCATGAAAAACGAGTCACGGGCCCTGAATGAGTTGCTTCATGAGGCTCATATGAGCCGGGACAAGTTGCAAGGGAGCTCCAAAGTGCAAAAGACACATTACACAAAGCACAAGACAGTCCTGCAGCATTTGGAGCAGCTCAACCAGGATCACAACTTTCTGGAAAGAGAAAAACTCACTTGCAAACTGGAGAAAGTCACTGCTGAGGTGGACAGAAGAACAAGAGGATTTTGGTAAGCGCTAAAGTTCGATTTGCACACTTCCACACAATAGGTTTATTATAATTAGTCCTGCTACAACCATGTTTGTAGTTACTATGTTTACCATCATTCATCGCTGTAGTTATGAGGCAGATTTAGCCATGCTGTAAGTATGCTAGACTTCACAGCCATGCACAGTCTCCCAAGTCAGAATTGTTTGTCAACTCTTTGTATCAAGTATTTTTTCATAAACCAGATCAAAATTATATGTCTCAAGGTCCTCAGCTTTTGAGATTTAAAGATGTCAGGGAAGAGGTTATGGAGTCATGAATCACTGGGACAGAGGTGTTTGGCAATGCCAATACATATGCAGAATCAGAATCAAATTTATTGCCAAGTTCTCAAATATAAGGAATTAAGAAGAAGTAAGAAGTAATAGGTGCATAAACAACAGTAAAAGAAATGGAAAAAAAAATACTTCTGTAAGAAGTAAAGGAGTCAATAGGCAAATAGGCAAAACTAAGTTACTGTCAAACAGATATACTGGAATGGGGCTGTGCAGGCATGCAGATGAACAGTACAGGGATGACCAGTCTGTACTTTGGGGAGTTGGAGGGGTGGGGGTAGCAGGGTAATGGGGTCTCCTGGCATTATTTATTAGTGTAGCTGCAGATAGAAAGAAGCTGTTTTTGTGTCTTGAGGTTTAGTCCTGATGGACCTCAGCCGTCTGCCAGAGGGGAGGGTAACAAAAAGTTTGTGTCTTGGGTGAGAGGGATCCTGTTGGGGAAGTGTCGTGACACGGACCCACAACAGGGGGCGTTAATGAAGGGACCCACGTCTTCTCCACGTCCCAGGTGAGGGTGGCCACGACAGTGGACTCGGGAATGATGGTTTCTGGGGGGTCTGACAGCTCGGCCCTGGCTTCCTCTTCATGCACCCGGGACAGTGCCTCCGACTGTTGGTTCTTGGTCCCGGGGCGGTATGTAATCTGGAAGTCAAAGCGCCCGAAGAACATGGACCAGCGGCTTGCCTGGGGTTCAACCGCTTGGCGGTCCAGATGTACTCCAGGTTCCGATGGTCCATGAAAACCGTGAAGGGCAACCGTCGCTCCCTCCACAGGTGTCTCCACTCTTCAAGAGCCTCCTTCACCGCCAAGAGTTCCCGATTGCCGACGTCATAATTCCTCTCAGCCGGGGTCAACCTGCGGGAAAAATAGGCACAAGGGTGGAGGACCCTTTATCGGACTCCCCGCTCTGGGACAGCACGGCTCCTATCCCTGAGTCAGAGGCATCCACTTCCACTGTGAACTGGCGAGTAGGATCGGGCTGCACCAGAACTGGCGCAGTCGAGAACCGGCGTTTCAACTCCCTAAACGCGGCTTTGCACCGATCCGACCAGGTGAAGGGGACTTTAGTGGAGGTCAGGGCTGTCAGGGGGCTAACTACCTGACTGTAGCCCTTAATGAACCTCCTGTAGAAATTTGCAAAGCCGAGGAACTGTTGCAGTTTCCTACGGCTTGTTGGGTGGGGCCAGTCTCTCACCGCCGCAACCTTGGCCGGATCAGGGGCGACGGAGTTGGAGGAGATTATGAACCCCAGGAAGGACACAGAAGTGCGGTGGAACTCGCACTTCTCGCCCTTCACAAACAGCCGGTTCTCCAACAACCGCTGTAGGACCTGACGTACATGCTTGACATGAGTCTCAGGGTCCGGAGAAAAGATGAGGACGTCATCTAGATACACGAAGACGAACCGGTGCAGGAAGTCCCGCAAGACGTCATTAACCAAAGCTTGGAACGTTGCAGGGGCGTTTGTGAGGCCGAACGGCATGACCAGGTGCTCAAAGTGACCTAAGGGGGTGTTAAATGCCGTCTTCCACTCGTCTCCCTTCCGGATCCGAACGAGGTGGTACGCATTCCTAAGATCAAGTTTAGTAAATATTTGGGCTCCATGCAGGGGCGTGAACACCGAATCCAACAGAGGTAACGGGTATCAGTTGCGAACCGTAATATCGTTCAGCCCTCTGTAATCGATGCACGGACGGAGTCCGCCGTCCTTTTTACCCACAAAAAAGAAACCAGCACCCATCGGGGAGGTGGAGTTCCGGATCAACCCGGCAGTTAACGAGTCCCGGATGTAGGTCTCCACTGATTCGCGTTCCGGACGTGAGAGGTTGTACAGCCTGCTGGACGGGTACTCAGCGCCCGGAATCAAATCGATGGCACAATCGTACGGTCGGTGCGGGGGAAGGGCGAGTGCCAGATCTTTGCTGAAGACGTCAGCAAGATCGTGGTACTCACATGGCACCGCCGTCAGATTGGGCGGGACTTTGACCTCCTCCTTAGCTATCTCACCGGGTGGAACCGAGGATCCTAAACACTCCCGGTGGCAGGTTTCGCTCCACTGCGTCACAACCCCAGACGGCCAATCAATCCGGGGATTGTGTTTCAACACCCATGGAAAACCCAAAATCACTCGGGAGGTAGAAGGTGTTACAAAAAACACTATCTCCTCCCTGTGATTCCCAGACACCACCAAAGTCACTGGCTGTGTCTGGTGTGTGATTAATGGAAGAAGAGTGCCATCTAGTGCTCGTACCTTCACAGGGGAAGGCAGAGCCACCAGAGGGACCCTACTTCCTTTGCCCATCTGCTGTCCAGCAGATTCCCTTCTGACCCCGTGTCATAAGTGCTGGGGCGTGAAGGGTTAAATCCTCAAAAAGGATTGTGACTGGGATTCGTGCTGATTTTCGGGGTTCCCCCGCGTGCGTGTTATGGCCCACCCTTAGCCCAGTTTCTAAGGACGGGCGTTGTAGTTTGACCGTTTGGGACAGTTCAGTTTTTCTCTGGGCCCCTCCCCAATCAGACCGGGGGTGACATGTTTAGCCGCATGTTCTCCTTGAATTGCTGGCTGTCTGAGTGGTGTCCAAAAAATGAGGTGGGCTTCATAGATAATTGGCAAAGCTTCTGGGGAAACCTGGTCTTGTTAGGAGAGACGGCATCCATCCCACTTGGATGGAGCAGCTCTCATTTCTAGAAATCTGGCCAATTTTCTTAATCCTCCAAACCGTGACTATCCAGGGTTGGGACCAGGAGCAGAGTTGTAGTCTTACACACCTCTCTGCAGCTTCTCTCCCCCTGCCATCCCCTCATTACCCCATCCCCGTAGAGACGGTGCCTTCTCCCAGACTACCAATAACCAGCAAAAATCTATTTAAGCATAAAAATTCAAAAAGAAAAAATAATATAGCACCTTCAACTGCACCACAGACTAAAACAGTTAAATGTGGTCTATTAAACATTAGGTCTCTCTCTTCTAAGTCCCTGTTGGTAATGATATAATAATTGATCAACATATTGATTTATTCTGCCTTACAGAAACCTGGTTACAGCAGGATGAATATGTTAGTTTAAATGAGTCAACACCCCCGAGTCACACTAACTGTCAGAATGCTCGTAGCATGGCCGGGGCGGAGGATTAGCAGCAATCTTCCATTCCAGCTTATTAATTAATCAAAAACCCAGACAGAGCTTTAATTCATTTGAAAGCTTGACTCTTAGTCTTGTCCATCCAAATTGGAAGTCCCAAAAACCAGTTTTATTTGTTATTATCTATCGTCCACCTGGTCGTTACTGTGAGTTTCTCTGTGAATTTTCAGACCTTTTGTCTGACTTAGTGCTTAGCTCAAATAAGATAATTATAGTGGGCGATTTTAACATCCACACAGATTCTGAGAATGACAGCCTCAACACTGCATTTAATCTATTATTAGACTCTATTGGCTTTGCTCAAAAAGTAAATGAGTCCACCCACCACTTTAATCATATCTTAGATCTTGTTCTGACTTATGGTATGGAAATAGAAGACTTAACAGTATTCCCTGAAAACTCCCTTCTGTCTGATCATTTCTTAATAACATTTACATTTACTCTGATGGACTACCCAGCAGTGGGGAATAAGTTTCATTACACTAGAAGTCTTTCAGAAAGCGCTGTAACTAGGTTTAAGGATATGATTCCTTCTTTATGTTCTCTAATGCCATATACCAACACAGTGCAGAGTAGCTACCTAAACTCTGTAAGTGAGATAGAGTATCTCGTCAATAGTTTTACATCCTCATTGAAGACAACTTTGGATGCTGTAGCTCCTCTGAAAAAGAGAGCTTTAAATCAGAAGTGCCTGACTCCGTGGTATAACTCACAAACTCGTAGCTTAAAGCAGATAACCCGTAAGTTGGAGAGGAAATGGCGTCTCACTAATTTAGAAGATCTTCATTTAGCCTGGAAAAAGAGTCTGTTGCTCTATAAAAAAGCCCTCCGTAAAGCTAGGACATCTTTCTACTCATCACTAATTGAAGAAAATAAGAACAACCCCAGGTTTCTTTTCAGCACTGTAGCCAGGCTGACAAAGAGTCAGAGCTCTATTGAGCCGAATATTCCTTTAACTTTAACTAGTAATGACTTCATGACTTTCTTTGCTAACAAAATTTTAACTATTAGAAAAAAAATTACTCATAACCATCCCAAAGACGTATCGTTATCTTTGGCTGCTTTCAGTGATGCCGGTATTTGGTTAGACTCTTTCTCTCCGATTGTTCTGTCTGAGTTATTTTCATTAGTTTACTTCATCCAAACCATCAACATGTTTATTAGACCCCATTCCTACCAGGCTGCTCAAGGAAGCCCTACCATTATTTAATGCTTTGATCTTAAATATGATCAATCTATCTTTGTTAGTTGGCTATGTACCACAGGCTTTTAAGGTGGCAGTAATTAAACCATTACTTAAAAAGCCATCACTTGACCCAGCTATCTTAGCTAATTATAGGCCAATCTCCAACCTTCCTTTTCTCTCAAAAATTCTTGAAAGGGTAGTTGTAAAACAGCTAACTGATCATCATCTGCAGAGGAATGGTCTATTTGAAGAGTTTCAGTCAGGTTTTAGAATTTATCATAGTACAGAAACAGCATTAGTGAAGGTTACAAATGATCTTCTTATGGCCTCGGACAGTGGACTCATCTCTGTGCTTGTTCTGTTAGACCTCAGTGCTGCTTTTGATACTGTTGACCATAAAATTTTATTACAGATATTAGAGCATGCCATAGGTATTAAAGGCACTGCGTTGCGGTGGTTTGAATCATATTTGTCTAATAGATTACAATTTGTTCATGTAAATGGGGAATCTTCTTCACAGACTAAAGTTAATTATGGAGTCCCACAAGGTTCTGTGCTAGGACCAATTTTATTCACTTTATACATGCTTCCCTTAGGCAGTATTATTAGACGGTATTGCTTAAATTTTCATTGTTACGCAGATGATACCCAGCTTTATCTATCCATGAAGCCAGAGGACACACACCAATTAGCTAAACTGCAGGATTGTCTTACAGACATAAAGACATGGATGACCTCTAATTTCCTGCTTTTAAACTCAGATAAAACTGAAGTTATTGTACTTGGCCCCACAAATCTTAGAAACATGGTGTCTAACCAGATCCTTACTCTGGATGGCATTACCCTGAGCTCTAGTAATACTGTGAGAAATCTTGGAGTCATTTTTGATCAGGATATGTCATTCAAAGCGCATATTAAACAAATATGTAGGACTGCTTTTTTGCATTTACGCAATATCTCTAAAATCATAAAAGTCTTGTCTCAGAGTGATGCTGAAAAACTAATTCATGCATTTATTTCCTCTAGGCTGGACTATTGTAATTCATTATTATCAGGTTGTCCTAAAAGTTCCCTAAAAAGCCTTCAGTTAATTCAAAATGCTGCAGCTAGAGTACTGACGGGGACTAGAAGGAGAGAGCATATCTCACCCATATTGGCCTCTCTTCATTGGCTTCCTGTTAATTCTAGAATAGAATTTAAAATTCTTCTTCTTACTTATAAGGTTTTGAATAATCAGGTCCCATCTTATCTTAGGGACCTCGTAGTACCATATCACCCCAATAGAGCGCTTCGCTCTCAGACTGCAGGCTCACTTGTAGTTCCTAGGGTTTGTAAGAGTAGAATGGGAGGCAGAGGACTGCCCCTCCCTGAGCCTGGTTCTGCTGGAGGTTTCTTCCTGTTAAAAGGGAGTTTTTCCTTCCCACTGTAGCCACATGCTTGCTCACAGGGGGTCGTTTTGACCGTTGGGGTTTTACATAATTATTGTATGGCCTTGCCTTATAATATAAAGCGCCTTGGGGCAACTGTTTGTTGTGATTTGGCGCTATATAAAAAAATTGATTGATTGATTGACAGTTCCTCTGTATATGACTGTTAGACCCACAGAAAAAACACTCCCCGCGGGCCTGCCTCCCTTGTCTGTCCTTTGATTTCATTTTGGCCCTGCTCGTGTCCATAGCTTCGTCAGCAGGGGGAGCTGTAGCCACACAGGGCCCTCTGGCTGTGGAGCGTGGGGACGACGGCACCCTTTCGGACCCGGAAGGAAGAGGGACGGCCCGTGCCTGGTCACGCCCCCCGCCCTGCTCCCGACGGTGTTCCTCTAACCGGTTGTCTAAGCGTATAACCAGGTCGACAAGCCCGTCAAAATCCCGCGGTTCCTCCTTAGCCAGCAGGTGCTCCTTCAGGACCGGAGACAGTCCGTTTATGAAGGCGGCGCGGAGTGCAACGGTATTCCAGCCGGACCTCGCAGCCGCGATGCGGAAGTTGACTGCATACTCGGCTGCACACCGGCGCCCCTGTCGCATTGACAGTAGCACGCTCGAAGCAGTCTCGCCTCTGTTGGGATGATCAAAAACCTGTTTGAACTCCCTTACAAACCCAGCGTATGATGTTAGGAGCCATGAGTTCTGCTCCCAGAGCGCCGTAGCCCAGGCGCGTGCCTCTCCTCGAAGCAAATTGATGACATAAGCCACCCGGCTAGCGTCTGACGCGTACATGACGGGACGCTGTGCAAAGACGAGCGAACACTGCATCAAGAAGTCCGCGCACGTCTCAACACAACCTCCGTACGGCTCCGGAGGGCTTATGTATGCTTCAGGGGATGGTGGGGGGGGTCGTTGAACGACCAGTGGAACGTTTGTGTCTGACAAAGGACCAGCAGGAGGAGGTGCTGCAGCAGCGCCTTGATCGCGCGCCTCCACCCTGGCGGTGAGAGCCTCCATCCTCCGATTGAGGATAACGTTCTGCTCGGTGACCAGATCCAACCGAGCAGTGAAAGCGGTCAGTAGTTGCTGCAGCTCCCCTAACACGCCTCCTGCTGGTGCCTGTGCACCTTGCTCTTCCATTGGCCGTTCAGGCTCGAGTTGACGCCCCTCGGGATCCATGACGCTGGCCGAGAAATCCTGTTGGGGAAGTGTCGTGACACGGACCCACAACAGGGGGCGTTAATGAAGGGACAATGGAATAGCCAAAAAGTAACAATTTAATGTTGTGAAGGTGCACAACGTAATACAGACAGATACAATTATGTGTTATATCAATCCAACAAAAAGGTGACGTGTGGCAGGCTCGAAGATAGGAGACGTCCGGTGAGAGAAAAGCCGGAACCCACACAAGCCTCACCACCAACGGACCTGAAGAACACCGGAGCCACCAAGCCCCGCGCCCCAGGTGGCCACTGTCTTCAGCAGTCAGACCCGGTACTGCTGGCAGAAAACAGAAACAGTTCTGGATGAGTGTGAGTCCGCACACTCAGTAATCCCACAGTCTGTGTTAAGTTAAGGAGGGAGAACCTCCACCTCCAATCACACACTCGTGCAGCTCCTGAGATAACCACTTATCTGGGTGGGGTGTGAGGCGAAGCCGTCGCAGTCCACACCAAACGCCAACTCCACAGACAGGGTATCCGTCCCACGAAAACGGCTGCAAAAAGAGATCAGACTAATACTTGAATTTAAGTCAGCAGAGAAAATTACCTGTATGGTAGAAGATTTCTCGGCGAGGAGGTGGAGTTGCAGTCCGGTCTGGTGACAGCTGGTGTTGATAGATGACAACTGTCACCTCCAGCGGCTCCGACGCCCTCTCGTGCTTGGAGCCCGCACTCCAAGCAGGGCGCCATCTGGTGGTGGTGGGCCAGCAGTACCTCCTATTCAGCGGCCCACACAACAGATCGGCCACAATCTTCCTTCCTCACCTCAGGGCCCTGGAGGTGTACAGGTCCTGTAGGGATGGCAGATTGCAGTCAATCACCTTCGCTGCTGCGTGGATGATATGCTGCAGTTTGCTCCTGTCCTTAGCAGTGGCAGCAGCAGGAGAACAAAGGTCCAAGTCTTTAAGGTCCTGGTGCTTCCTGTCTTATTGTATGGTTGTGAGACTTGGATGCTCACCAGTGACTTCAAATCAATCAAATCAAATATATGTTATTGTCCCCACAGGGAAATTTTGCTTGGGCAAAAGTGCTACAACAGCTGCCAAGAAATTAAATATGAGAGACAACAATTACAATAGGTACAACTTTGATAAAATCTAAAACAAAATAAAACTGAGGTATAAAATCCAGCCTAAGAACATTGATCAAAACCAGTTTAAAAACCTTAATATTACCCCCTTGAAATTCAAAACCCCTATAAAAATTGTGACATTAAAACCAGTGTGCAAAAAAAGATGCTAAAGTGCAAAATAAGAGGGAGATCCTATCGAGATACATCTGGATGTTGGAATGACTGAGCGCTTAAGACAATTAGTTTTACACTTGCTTGCTCTTAACAGGGTCACCTGCAGGTTTTCTGTTCCACTCCTCGGCAATTAACTCTATCAGGTGTTCTCAGCCAATCAAGAGCTGGAAGACACCAATTTTAAAAAATCAGGTGTGATCTGAGTAGGTAGACGTGGAAAACATGCAGGGCAGGTGCTCTTCAGGAACAGAGTTGGTGACCCCTGTAAATCTATAACATCTTCCTAATCAGAAAACAGAATGTTTGATGGGTTTACAATTAAGTTGCATACCAGCTTAAGGCCAAGGACACGCCCACATTTTATCTAGCTGTGGCAGAGGGATGGTTGCTTTTGAGAAGCGAGGATGAACCAGTTGTCTGCCTTTGTGGTTGCCATTCAGGACCCAAGGTGATTCCATAGTGTGGTGGATGCAGTAACACATAGCACCCATGCAAGCTCCCAGACCTGACCTGAAGAATATATGTAGAATTTTTCAAAAGTAACAACCAAATTGTGTCCAGCTGTGGTATAGGAAACAAATTTAGTCCTGAACTCCCACTTTGTAGCTGCTGAGTCTGCATGTACAAATACTGATACCATCTGTCAACAACTGTAGTATGACTAACTACTACAACTTGGTAGAAGCTTGTGTTTGTGGATGGCAGTCATA
Source organism: Thalassophryne amazonica (assembly GCF_902500255.1). Classification (NCBI taxonomy): domain Eukaryota; kingdom Metazoa; phylum Chordata; class Actinopteri; order Batrachoidiformes; family Batrachoididae; genus Thalassophryne; species Thalassophryne amazonica. The sequence goes on along the minus strand of NC_047106.1, from coordinate 69,119,916 downwards.
AGATTAAATTGTTCAGCTGGTTCCTCTTTTAATGTCTCTTCCAGGACCTGGAGAAAAACCTTCAATTGAGCCAAGCCTCCTTCAGCCACCATATTGAAGTACAAGAAAGAAAGACGAATGAGGCAAGGAAGACAAATATCTACCTGGAACAACAGATATATTATTTAAGACAGAAACTCCAAGTAAGCTCGACAGAAGAATGTTTGTTAATCATTGATAACGTGTAATTGCTCCTCATCATATCTTCTTTGATCATGTTTTACCAATACCATTATTGATAATCATGTTCATCTGGGCATTTTATTCAACACAAATAGTAGCTTTGAATTTGGTCAGTTTTATGTTGTGCACTTATAAGAACTGACCCATTTACTCATCATTTTGGATTTATGCTTTTGAGGCCTAACCAGTAACTCAAGGTGATGACTGGATGTTTTCAGTACTAGGTCTCTCCAACAGCGCATTGGGTACTGCTGGAAGGACACAGATAGCGTGTGCTATTTGTATGGTGAGGAAAATCAGCTGTGACATTTTTGTGGTGTGATTCCTTGTGCATGATCCAGCAGGTGCCTCAGTGTTGAGGACCCCAGCAACTGGAGAAGGTCAAGGGGATGCCTACATTTCACCTGACTGTGGCAAGCATAAGCTGTTTTAAGAAGGTGGCGATGGGCTGGTTGTCTTTGTGGGTGGTTGCCAATCAGTACTCAGAGCAGTACCAGTGCATGCCCTGATCACATTGTGACTCCACACACAAGCTTCACAAAGGATAACAATGGCTTTCTCGGAAGTTGATTTTCATGAAAATTTGTTCAATTATCAACATTTCCTTGTGTACCTCGTGTTGCACTAACTGTTGTGAAAGTGTTGGAACACGGACCCACAACAGGGGGCGCAATGAACGGACAATGGAGAAAGTAAATAACAAGTTTTACTGTCGTGAAAGTGCACAACCAATACAACAATTGACAATTTGGGTTTACACCGAATTCCACTGGTGTCGTGTGGGCAGGCTCGAAGGTAGGAGACGTCTGTCCAAGTCGAGCCGGAACCACCCAGATTTCCCCTGCCACCGAACCCTGGAAATACCGGAACCGCCAAGTCCCGAATTCCCAGGTGGCCACTGCCTCCGCTCGTCGGATCCGGTACTGCTGGCAAGAGAACAAACACACAGGTGTGGATGCGGCTGCACCCAGTACACAGAGAGGGAAGTAGCTGACTCCACCTCACGTCAATACTGCAGAAAGGTGAGTACTTATCTTTTAGTAGTCAGCTGTTCTGCAAAACTCAGAGAGACAATATAATGTAGCAGAGAATCGTTACCTCTAACGTAAGGCGATATCTCGGCACTGAGGTGGAGACGCCGTCCTCCTGATATACCTCTGTGCTGAGTGGAACAGCTGTGTCTGGTGATGGGTGACAGCTGTCACCCAGGCTACTCCCATAAGGCGGCAGCGCCCTCTGGTGCCTGGAGCCCGCACTCCAGGCAGGGCGCCCTCTGGTGGTGGTGGGCCAGCAGTACCTCCTCTTCAGCGGCCCACACAACAGGACCCCCCCCTCAACGGGCGCCTCCTGGCGCACGACCGGGCTTGTCCGGATGGCGACGGTAGAAGTCGGCCAGGAGGGCCGGGTCCAGGATGAAGCCCTTCTTCACCCAGGAGCGCTCCTCGGGTCCGTACCCCTCCCAGTCCACCAGATACTGAAAACCCCGGCCCATCCGACGGACATCAAGGAGCCGGCGGACAGTCCAAGCCGGTGCTCCGTCGATGATCCGGGCAGGAGGCGGCGCCGGACCCGGGGTGCAGAGGGGTGAGGTGTGAAGAGGCTTGATCCGGGAAACATGAAAAAGTGGATGGATCCGCAGTGAGGCCGGAAGCTGGAGCCTCACTGCGGCGGGGTTGATGACCTTGAGGATCTTATAAGGTCCGATGTACCGTTCTTGGAGTTTCGGTGAGTCAACCTGTAGAGGAATGTCCTTGGTGGACAACCAGACCTCCTGCCCAGGACGATACTTGGGGGCCGGGGCTCGCCGCCGGTCTGCATGTTTCTTCGCCCTCGTCCGGGCCTGCAACAAGGCAGAGCGGGCGGCCCGCCACACCCGACGGCACTTCCGTAGGTGGGCCTGGACCGAGGGCACACCGACCTCTCCCTCAACCACCGGAAACAAGGGGGGCTGATACCCCAAGCACACCTCAAACGGGGAGAGGCCGGTGGCTGATGACACTTGGCTGTTGTGGGCGTACTCGATCCAGGCCAGGTGGGTACTCCAGGCCGTCGGGTGCGCGGCTGTCACACAGCGAAGTGTCTGCTCCAGTTCCTGATTCGCCCGCTCTGCCTGCCCGTTGGTCTGGGGGTGGTACCCAGACGAGAGGCTGACCGTGGCCCCCAGTTCCCGGCAGAAGCTCCTCCAGACATGTGAGGTGAACTGGGGACCGCGATCGGAGACGATGTCTGATGGTATGCCATGCAGACGGACGACGTGGTGGACCAGGAGGTCCGCTGTCTCCTGGGCCGTTGGGAGCTTCGGGAGGGCCACGAAGTGGGCCGCCTTGGAGAAACGGTCCACTATCGTGAAGACGACGGTGTTTCCCTGGGACGGCGGGAGACCCGTGACGAAGTCCAGACCGATGTGGGACCAGGGGCGATGAGGCACGGGCAGTGGCTGTAGCTGCCCTGAGGTCTTTCTGTGGTCGGCCTTGCCCCTGGCGCAGGTGGTACAGGCCTGGACGTAGTCCCGGACGTCGGCCTCCAGGGATGCCCACCAGAAGCGTTGCCGGACGACTGTCACGGTCCTTCGCACCCCTGGGTGACAGGAGAGCTTAGAACCGTGACAGAAGTCCAGGACTGCAGCCCTAGCCTCTGGTGGGACGTATAGTCTGTTCTTTGGTCCGTTTCCGGGGTCCGGGACACGGGTCAGGGCCTCCCGGACGGTCTTCTCCACGTCCCAGGTGAGGGCGGCCACGATAGCGGACTCCGGGATGATGGGATCCGGGGGATCCGACGGTTCCGTTTTGACTTCGTCTTCGTGCACCCGGGACAATGCATCCGACCTCTGATTCTTGGTCCCGGGACGGTAGGTAATCCGGAAGTCAAAACGGCCAAAGAACAGTGACCAGCGGGCTTGCCTGGGGTTCAGCCGCTTGGCGGTCCTGATATACTCCAGGTTCCGATGGTCAGTGAAAACCGTGAATGGCATGGCTGTTCCCTCCAACAGATGTCTCCACTCTTCGAGGGCCTCTTTCACAGCAAGGAGTTCCCGATTGCCGACGTCATAGTTCCGTTCAGCGGGGGTCAACCTGCGAGAAAAATAGGCACACGGGTGAAGGACCTTATCGGTCTTCCCGCTCTGGGAGAGCACCGCTCCTATCCCTGAGTCCGAGGCATCCACTTCAACCACTAACTGGCGGCTAGGATCGGGCTGCACCAGAACTGGTGCAGACGAGAAGCGCCGTTTCAACTCCTTGAACGCGGCTTCGCACCGATCCGACCAGGTGAAGGGGACTTTTGGTGAGGTCAGGGCTGTCAGGGGGCTAACTACCTGACTATAGCCCTTAATGAACCTCCTATAGAAATTAGCAAAACCGAGGAACTGTTGCAGCTTCCTACGGCTTGTAGGTTGGGGCCAATCTCTCACCGCCGCAACCTTGGCCGGATCAGGGGCGACGGAGTTAGAGGAGATGATAAACCCCAAGAAGGACAAAGAAGTGCGGTGGAATTCACACTTCTCGCCCTTCACAAACAGGCGGTTCTCCAACAACCGCTGCAGAACCTGACGGACATGCCGGACATGAGTCTCAGGATCCGGGGAAAAGATGAGTATATCGTCCAGATACACGAAGACGAACCGGTGCAGGAAGTCCCGCAGGACATCATTTACCAATGCTTGGAAGGTCGCGGGAGCATTAGTGAGACCGAACGGCATGACCAGGTACTCAAAATGGCCCAACGGGGTGTTAAATGCCGTCTTCCATTCGTCTCCCTTCCGGATCCGAACCAAATGATACGCATTCCTAAGATCAAGTTTGGTGAAGATTTTGGCTCCATGCAAGGGGGTGAACACCGAATCCAACAGGGGCAACGGGTATCGATTGCGAACCGTGATTTCGTTCAACCCCCTATAATCAATGCATGGACGAAGCCCGCCATCCTTTTTACCCACAAAAAAGAAACCAGCACCCATCGGAGAGGTGGAATTCCGGATCAACCCGGCAGCTAATGAGTCCCGGATGTAGGTCTCCATTGATTCACGCTCCGGCCGTGAGAGGTTGTACAGCCTACTGGACGGGAACTCGCTGCCTGGAACCAAATCAATGGCACAATCATACGGGCGGTGGGGAGGAAGCGTGAGAGCCAGATCCTTGCTGAACACGTCAGCGAGGTCATGGTACTCCGCCGGCACCGCCTTCAGATTGGGCGGGACTCGGACCTCCTCCTTAGCTTGGGAGCCGGGAGGAACCGAGGAACCTAGACACTCCCGATGGCAGGTTTCGCTCCACTGAACCACTACCCCGGACGGCCAATCGATCCGGGGATTGTGCTTTAGCATCCATGGAAACCCCAAAACCACACGGGAGGTGGCCTGAGTCACAAAGAACTCGATCACCTCCCGGTGGTTACCTGACACCACCAGAGTTACTGGAGGTGTCTTATGCGTGATTGGTGGGAGTAGGGAGCCATCTAGTGCCCGAACCTGCACAGGCGAGGTAAGAGCCACCAGAGGGAGCCCTATCTCCCTGGCCCATCTACTGTCAAGCAGATTCCCCTCAGAGCCCGTGTCCACCAGTGCTGGGGCCTTCAGGGTTGAATCCTCATACAGGATTGTGACTGGGAGTCGTGTAGCAATGTGGGTGTGTCCCACGTGAATGTTTTGGCCCACCCCTGGCCCAGTCTCTAGGGGCGGGCGTTTGGCGTTTGACCGCTCGGGGCAGTCTCTCACATGGTGCTCTATTGAACCACAAACAAGACACGCTCCGTGGGTCCATCTCCTCTGTGCATCTGGTGCCCTAAATGTTGCCCTACTCGTGTCCCTAGCTTCGTCAGTAGGGGGAGCTGTGACCCCACGGAGCGCAGGGGCTGTGGAGCGTGGGGAAGGCGGAGCTCGATCGGAACCGGAAGGGAGAGGGGCGACGCGTGCCTGGCCACGCCCTTCGCCTCGTTCCCGACGGCGTTCTTCTAACCGGTTGTCGAGTCGTATGACCAGATCGATGAGCCCGTCTAAATCCCGCGGTTCGTCCTTCGCCACCAGGTGCTCTTTTAGGACCAATGACAGTCCGTTTACAAAGGCGGCGCGGAGGGCAGTGCTATTCCAGCCGGATCTCGCCGCCGCGATGCGGAAGGCGACTGCATAGGCAGCTGCGCTCCGACGCCCCTGTCTCATTGACAGTAGCGCGGTTGAAGCGGACTCTCCTCTGTTGGGATGGTCGAACACCGTTCTGAGCTCCCGTACAAACCCAACATATGTATGAAGGAGCCGTGAGTTCTGCTCCCAGAGCGCTGTAGCCCAAGCGCGTGCCTCCCTGCGAAGCAGATTTATTACATAAGCTACTTTGCTAGCATCAGTCGCGTACATCACGGGACGCTGTGCGAAGACGAGCGAACACTGCATCAGAAAATCCGCGCACGTCTCCACACAGCCTCCGTACGGTTCTGGGGGGCTTATGTATGCTTCTGGGGACGGAGGAAGGGACCGTTGAACGACCAGTGGAACGTCACTTTCACGCGCAGGGTCCTCGGGAGGGAGAGCCGCAGCGGCGCCCGAAGGGCGCGCCTCCACTTGTGCGGCGAGAGCCTCCACCCTGCGGTTTAGGAGAACGTGCTGCTCGGTCATTAAATCGATCCGAGAGGTGAAAGCGGTGAGGATCCGCTGCAACTCACCGATTACCCCTCCCGAAGCCGCCGACGCGCCTTGGTCTTCCATTGGCCGTTCAACAGCCGGTTGACGCCCCTCGGGGTCCATGACGGTGGCCGAGATATCCTGTTGTGAAAGTGTTGGAACACGGACCCACAACAGGGGGCGCAATGAACGGACAATGGAGAAAGTAAATAACAAGTTTTACTGTCGTGAAAGTGCACAACCAATACAACAATTGACAATTTGGGTTTACACCGAATTCCACTGGTGTCGTGTGGGCAGGCTCGAAGGTAGGAGACGTCTGTCCAAGTCGAGCCGGAACCACCCAGATTTCCCCTGCCACCGAACCCTGGAAATACCGGAACCGCCAAGTCCCGAATTCCCAGGTGGCCACTGCCTCCGCTCGTCGGATCCGGTACTGCTGGCAAGAGAACAAACACACAGGTGTGGATGCGGCTGCACCCAGTACACAGAGAGGGAAGTAGCTGACTCCACCTCACGTCAATACTGCAGAAAGGTGAGTACTTATCTTTTAGTAGTCAGCTGTTCTGCAAAACTCAGAGAGACAATATAATGTAGCAGAGAATCGTTACCTCTAACGTAAGGCGATATCTCGGCACTGAGGTGGAGACGCCGTCCTCCTGATATACCTCTGTGCTGAGTGGAACAGCTGTGTCTGGTGATGGGTGACAGCTGTCACCCAGGCTACTCCCATAAGGCGGCAGCGCCCTCTGGTGCCTGGAGCCCGCACTCCAGGCAGGGCGCCCTCTGGTGGTGGTGGGCCAGCAGTACCTCCTCTTCAGCGGCCCACACAACACTAACAACTAATCAGTTTACTCTGCATTGTTCCAAAGGAAATCTAAAAAAAAGTGATATCACACCTCCTCATGAATAAAGCTGTTAAGAATTTATTTGAAAGGACATGGATATCGCTAGGAGACACTTCTGCACATACCCAGTGGAAGTACTGAGTACATGGTGCGCCAACATTCTTAGGGGCTACCACAGAACCCAGTAACAATATATACTCAACAAAAATATAAATGCAACACTTTTCGTTTTGCTCCCATTTTGTATGAGATGAGCTCAAAGATCTAAAACTTTTTCCACATACACAATATCACCATTTCCCTCAAATATTGTTCACAAACCAGTCTAAATCTGTGATAGTGAGCACTTCTCCTTTGCTGAGATAATCCATCCCACCTCATAGGTGTGCCATACCAAGATGCTGATTAGACACCATGATTAGTGCACAGGTGTGCCTTAGACTGCCCACAATAAAAGGCCACTCTGAAAAGTGCAGTTTTGTTTTATTGGGGGGGATACCAGTCAGTATCTGGTGTGACCACCATTTGCCTCATGCAGTGCAACACATCTCCTTCGCATCATCCGTGAAGAGAACACCTCTCCAACGTGCCAAACGCCAGCGAATGTGAGCATTTGCCCACTCAAGTCGGTTATGACGACGAACTGGAGTCAGGTCGAGACCCCGATGAGGACGACGAGCATGCAGATGAGCTTCCCTGAGACGGTTTCTGACAGTTTGTGCAGAAATTCTTTGGTTATGCAAACCGATTGTTTCAGCAGCTGTCCGAGTGGCTGGTCTCAGACGATCTTGGAGGTGAACATGCTGGATATGGAGGTCCTGGGCTGGTGTGGTTACACGTGGTCTGCGGTTGTGAGGCTGGTTGGATGTACTGCCAAATTCTCTGAAACGCCTTTGGAGACGGCTTATGGTAGAGACATGAACATTCAATACATGAGCAACAGCTCTGGTTGACATTCCTGCTGTCAGCATGCCAATTGCACGCTCCCTCAAATCTTGCGACATCTGTGGCATTGTGCTGTGTGATAAAACTGCACCTTTCAGAGTGGCCTTTTATTGTGGGCAGTCTAAGGCACACCTGTGCACTAATCATGGTGTCTAATCAGCATCTTGGTATGGCACACCTGTGAGGTGGGATGGATTATCTCAGCAAAGGAGAAGTGCTCACTATCACAGATTTAGACTGGTTTGTGAACAAAATTTGAGGGAAATGGTGATATTGTGTATGTGGAAAAAGTTTTAGATCTTTGAGTTCATCTCATACAAAATGGGAGCAAAACCAAAAGTGTTGCGTTTATATTTTTGTTGAGTGTATTAACAATGTAATACATTGTATTGTATTAACAATGTAATATATGTATTGTAGGACTACTACTGATAGTACTACTAACTGTGTTACATCTTGCAATAATTCCATATTCATATCCATGAAGCTCTATTATGTTTGATTTTTACTCTACTACACAGGAAATCTCATGGTATTTCCACTAAGTTTCAAAATGGTGACACGTTCCCCAAAAAGAACAACAGTTTTACATTGTTAGAGATTTATATCAAATCTCTCATAAAGTAGTAGTTCTGCAATTCAGTGTTTCTCAACAACTGGGCCACGGCCTAGTAGTAGGCTGCATGGTACAATCTACTGGGTCACAATTTTTTTCAAGTTGAAGCTAATATTTAGTATTGTACAGTATTAATATTGGAACATTAATGTAATCTATGATGGGAATTAGATCTTTTGAACACCCCATAAAGCTTATAAACAACTGTTAAAATAATACAAGATTTGTTCAAATTTAAACATAAATTTAAGACTCCGTTTGACAACCTAACACGACACATAATGAAAAATGCTAAAGTTCCAAAGGGCAATTACAGTAGTGTTACTGTTTTACCTAAAAATACTTAAGTTCTGTAAAATTACAGTCCTAATTACAATTTGAGTTGTAATCAAAACAAATTGTAATCAAATTGTAAGGAATTGATGTTGCATTCCATTAATACACTTTAGAATAGATTATAAAATAGAAGAGATGAGCCAAAATAACTAAGCGTCTTTTTTAATGGGCCCTGACTTATTACAAGTATGAATAGGTGGGCCTTAACATAGAAAGGTTCGAGAAACCCTGCTGTAATACACCATTAATTTCCACATAGCACCACAGGGTTCTGCTGATTCCACACTCTGAGTGGAGACAGCAGAACCCTGTCTGGTGATTAATCTTTGTAAAATTGTTTGAAAAGAAATATATGAGTTTTTATCATGTACACCTTTCATTTTTCTGAATACAGGATAAAGAGAATAAACTGATAATGCACAGTATGGACTATCACAGATTCCTAAAGGGATGGAACAAAAAAGGTACAAATAAGAAACTGACTCAGTTTGCATTCTAGTCTCATCATATTTGTTGTCACTAAGAAATTGTGATGAATTATTTGTGATGTTCAGCTAGGGAAGGCATGACAGATCCAGAAAATGCATTACCTCCTCCTGAAACTGAGGTGAGTGTGGACAGGCATAGGCAACACAACTCTGTGAACATGTAAAACATTCACATGATCTACAACCCCAATTCCAGTGAAGTTGGGATGTTGTGTGAAATGTAAATAAAAACAGAATACAATGATTTGCAAATCCTCTTCAACCAATATTCAATTGAATACACCACAAAGACAAGATATTTAATGTTCAAACTGCTAAACTTTATAGTTTTTGTGCAAATATTTGCTTATTTTGAAATTGATGCCAGCAACACATTTCAAAAAAGCTGGGACAGTGGTGTGTTTACCACTGTGTTGCATCACCGTTCCTTCTAACAACACTCAATAAGCATTTGGGAACTGAGGACACTAATTGTGAGTGTCATGATTGGGTATAAAAGGAGCATCCCCAAAAGGCTCAGCTGTTCACAAGCAAAGATGGGGCGAGGATCACCACTTTGTGAACAACTGCGTGAAAAACTAGTCCAACAGTTTAAGAACAATGTTTCTCAATGTTCAGTTGCAAGGAATTTAGGGATTCCATCATCTACAGTCCAAAATATAATATATATTCCAAGAATCTGGAGAACTTTCTACACGTAAGCGGCAAGGCCAAAAACCATTGAATGCCCGTGACCTTCAATCCCTCAGGCAGCACTGCATTAAAAACTGACATCACTGTGTAAAGAATCTTACCACGTGGGCTCAGGAACACTTCAGAAAACCATTGTCAGTTAACACAGTTCGTCACTACATCTACAAGTGCAAGTTAAAACTCTACCAAAGCAAAAGCCATACATCAACAACATCCAGAAATGCCACTGCCTTCTCTGGGCCCGAGCTCATTTGAAATGGACAAACGTAAAGTGGAAAAGTGTGCTGTGGTCCAATGAGTCCACATTTCCAATTATTTTTGGAACTCATGGACGTCGTGTCCTCCGGACAAAAGAGGAAAACTACCATCCAGATTGTTACCAGCGCAAAGTTCAAAAGCTAGCATCTGTGATGGTATGGGGGTGTGTTAGTGCCCATGGCATGGGCAACTTACGCATCTGTGATGGCACCATTAATGCTGAAAGGTACATCCAGGTTTTGGAGCAACACGTGCTGCTATCCAAGCAACGTCTTTTTCAGGGACGTCCCTGCTTATTTCAGCAAGACAATGCCAAGCCACTTTCTGCACATGTTACAACAGCATGGCTTCATAGTAAAAGAGTGCGGGTACTAGACTGGCCTGCCTGTAGTCCAGACCTGTCGCCCATTGAAAATGTGTGGCGCATTATGAAGCGCAGAATACGACAACGGAGACCCCGGACTGTTGAACAACTGAAGTCGTACATCAAGCAAGAATGGGAAAGAATTCCACCTACAAAGTTTCAATAATTAGTGTCCTCAGTTCCCAAAGGCTTATTGAGTGTTGTTAGAAGGAAAGGTGATGTAACACAGTGGTAAACATACAACTGTCCCAGCTTTTTTTGAAACGTGTTGCAGGCATCCATTTCAAAATGAGCGAATATTTGCACAAAACCAAAAAAAGCTTACCAGTTTGAACATTTTTTTGTGGTGTATTCAATTGAATATAGGTTGAAGTGGATTTGCAAATCATTGTATTCTGTTTTTATTTACATTTTACACAACGTCCCAACTTCATTGGAATTTGGGTTGTACACAACAAATGAAGGATGACCAGTAGTGTGTCACATGATTCCTATTCAATATATTCATCCATTCTATGGACTTCTAGATAGATACATTAAAAACATATTTTCATTTAGAACCCTAGAGCTGCTGCACTGCTAATAGCAACAATATAATATGTGGATCTATGTGGCCATGACATTTCATCAATTCTATCCAAAAATGAATCACTTCATCCTTGTCTAACATACAAGCCTTCCACCGTGTTTAATCCATAGTCATGCCAAACTGTTTCAGTTAAACAGTTGTGAGGTTGAATTTGACCTTTCAATATTAGCCATGGACAAATGTTATCCAAGTAATAGAAAGTATGAAAGTAAGGTTCCTGGTTGAATACTGCCTGTGCCAATGGTCCATGTAACATGGATTCACATTCAGGAAGGGCATCGGGCACAAAACGTGGCAAATCCATGTGGTATATGAGCAAAAAGGAAAAACCAAAATAGATTACATACTTTATGCACATTTTGATCTCAGTCTGTGACTTTGACTTTTAATCAGTTTTTCCTTCAAGTGAAATCAATTTGACCTGACTTGACCCTCAGTTATTCCGCCAACTGTAGTCTAAATCTGAGCAAAACTCCTGTTCATTCACAAAGGAAGAAAACAATGATTACTGTGCATAAGTGGAAGTCCATTCAGCTGCTCCCTTGTTTTCACTCAGGGTCACAGCAGCAAATCCAAGGTGGATCTGCATGTTGATTTGGCACCACTTTTACACCAGATGCCCTTCCTGACGCAACTCCATATTACATTCAGTATGGGCCGGGGTTGGTTTTGAACTGGGAACCTGCCGCACTGAAAACAATCGCACTTAACCGCTAAAGAACCTGGTGGTTTGAGAGGAGGACAAGATCATTTTTCCCAATTTGCTCCTGGTGAGCACCTTATGTAACAGCATGATGACATTAATGTATGTTTGTATGTAGGTATGTGCGGCAGTACGGTGGATTAGTGGTTAGCACTGCTGCCTCACAGTGAGAAGGTGATGGGGTTGATTTCCACCTGTAGCCTTTCTGTCTGGCGTTTGCATGTTCTCCTCATGTTTTAAGGCTCAGTCACACGGCACTTAACGAAGGGCAATGAAGCCCTAACAAAACAAGAAATCTGGACTTTCGTTGTCATCATTTAACCTTCACTCAGCTTCGTTCCTGCAGCTGGCACTTCGTCAGGCTTTTTAAACTGTCGAAAAACTTGAACAAGGGCAACGAAAACCTCAATTCGTCCATATTTCATTTTGCTGTCGTTCTTGATGGTTTATCATTTGCTTAGTTGTTGTAATGTAAGCCTTTCATTTGACTTCGTTCAACCAGCTGAATGTTTTCACACAGTACAAAAGCCGGTTTTTGAGCGCTTTTGTGGAGGAGCTGCAGCTCTGTCCCAGCGCCAACTCCTGGAACACAGAGATGCAGACACACACTGCTCCAGCAGTGGAAGATCATTAGCGTTGGTTTCATTTTATTCCTTTCGTCCCTTTTGAGCTGTTGATTTGCAGGCTATTCTGTGATAAAGCTTGTTCGTCCACCTTTTCTCAACGAATTGTGATATATATATATATATTTATTTTTTTTTTTTTTTACTTTTTTCCCTTTGTTCAAGTATTGTCGTATGCCATGTGACTGGGCCATAAGTGAGTTCCCTCTGAGTGCTCTGGCTTCCAAAGACATGCAGGTTAGGTGTATTGGAAACTTTAAATTGTCCATAGGTGTGCCTGCGGGGGAGGGGAAGAGAGAGAGAGAGAGAGAGAGAGAGAGAGAGAGAGATTGGGTGAATGTGAGGGATCATTGTCAAGCAGTATGACCATCAGATCTAAATCAGATATAAAAGTAAGGCAAAATGTAGTCGATTTAGCTTTTTCCTTACTTTTGCACAATTTTCAAATATATCTGTTTGACTATGGCCTTGCTTACACTGCCAGTTCACATTTATTGCTAATCTGATTCAAATCAGAGCTCACTGATTGACTGTTCACATTACAAATAGCAAGTGACAATATCAGATCTGTGTGTCTGCACTGACATGTGCTGCGTTCAGAAACCTCTGAAGCTCTAAAAGATCCTATATAAAAAAAGCCCTACTTCCAGATAAAGTGTGTTTATGATATTATCTAATATGGATCAACTATTTGTCACAATAGAGCTAGACTAACGTTATCTTTTGGACTAGATGAAATTGTCAGATGTTTTTGCTGATGTGTGGTGATGGTAACTTAACCATGTGTACAGTGGCTTGCAAAAGTATTCAGCCCCTTGGCATTTCATGCATTTTAATATGTTTACGGCATTTCAAATACAAAAAGTAAATCAGGCTTCTCAATATAAAAATTTCTAAAATTATCTTCCTTAGACTCAAACTGAAAGTAAGTCTAAACAACTAAATTATGTAAAAATATAAAAGCCAAGATGGTGGGTTCCATAAGTAATCGGGCCCTTTGGTATAATACCTGTAAATAATCAGTTTAATTGCCAGTTTTCTTCAGACAAGTCAGGTGATGGATACATGAACATTTCCAAGTCACTGACTATGTCTTGACCATTATTTACATCAGTTATGTAGAAATACGAACAGTACGGCACTCTATGGTAAATCTGTGTGGAGTAGACATTTCTCAAAAACTGAGTGACTGTGCAAGAAGGAGAAGAGTGAGGAAAGCCACCAAGACACCCAGAAGAAGTTACAGGCTTCTGTGGCTGCAATTGGAGAAATTGTGCATAGTGCATACTGTGCACAATTTCTGCATACTGTGGGGCCAAAAAGTATTTAGTCAGGCCCTGATTGTGCAAGTTCTCCTACTTAGAAAGATGAGAGAGGTCTATAATTTTTATCACAGGTACACTTCACCTATGAGACACAAAATGAGAAAAAAAATCCAGGAAATCACATTGTAGGATTTTTAAAGAATTTATTTGTAAATCATGGTGGAAAAGTATTTGGTCACTCACAAACAAGCAAGATTTCTGGCTCTCACAGACCTGTAACTTCTTTAAGAAGCTCTTCTGTCCTCCACCTGTTTCCTGTATTAATGGCACCTGTTTGAGCTCTTTATCTGTATAAAAGACACCTGTCCACAGCCTCAACCAGTCAGACTCCAAACTCAACCATGGCCAAGACTAAAGAGCTGTTGAAGGACACCAGGAAGAAAATTGTAGATGTGCACCAGGCTGGGAAGAGTGAATCTACAATAGTCAAGCAGGTTGGTGTGAATAAATCAAGTGTGGGAGCAATTGTAAGAAAATGGAAGACATACAAGACCATTGATAATCTCCCTCGATCTGGGGCTCCACGCAATTTGTCATCCCATGGGGTCAAAATGATCATGAGAACGGTGAGCAAAAATCCCAGAGCTACATGGAGGGACTTGATGAATGACCTGCAGAGAGCTGGGACCAAAGTAACAAAGGCTACACACTACGCAGAGAGGGACTCAAATCCTGCAGTGCCAGGCGTGTCCCCCTGCTTAAGCCAGTACATGACCAGGCCTGTCTGAAGTTTGCCAGAGAGCATATGGATGATCCAGAAGAGGATTGGGAGAATATCATGTGGTCAGATGAAACCAAAATAGAACTTTTTAGTAAAAACTCAACTCATTGCCCAGCGACAGCCCTCAAACATCACTGCTGTAGAGGAGCTCTGCATGGAGGAATGGGCCAAAATACCAGCTACAGTGTGTGCAAACCTGGTGAAGACTTACAGGAAATGTTTGACCTCTGTCATTGCCAACAAAGATTATGTTACAAAGTATTGAGTTGAACTTTTGTTATTGACCAAATACTTATTTTCCACAATTTACAAATAAATTCTTTAAAAATCCTACAATGTGATTTTCTGAATTTTCTTTTCTCATTTTGCCTCTCATACTTGAAGTGCACCTATGTTGAAAATTACAGACCTCTCTCATCTTTCTAAGTAGGAGAACTTGCACAATCAGGGGCTGACTTAATACTTTTTGGCCCCACTGTATTTTGCATTTTGTATCCCCAGTGTACAACTTCATGATGAAGTGGTATAGAGGAGGGTTGTATTAAAAAGAAGACCTGAAAGTTCAGGTACAATTTGCCAGAAGGTACTTCTGAGATGCAAGCCAAGATTTGAAGTTTTGGTTAAAGAAAATCCTCCTCGGTACCACTTCATCATGAAGCTGTATAACTGGGGATACAAAATGCAAAACATACACTGTGCACAATTTCTACAATCACAGCAACAGAAACCTGTAACTTCTTCTGGGTTGTCTGGGTGTCTTGGTGGCTTTCCTCACTCTTCCTCCACCCTTCTTACACAGTCATTCAGTTTTGAGAACTGATTTACCATAGAGTGCCATACTGGTTGTATTTCTTCATAACTGACGTAAATAAAGTTCAAGACATATTCAGTGACTTGGAAATGTTCATGTATCCATCCCCTGACTTGTCTGAAGAAAACTGACAAATTGATTATTTACAGGTATTATACCAAAGGGGTTGATTACTTATGCAACCCATCATCTTGACTTTTATATTTTTAATTAATGTATATCAAGTTGTAGAAATTTGCTTTCAGTTTGAGTGTAAGGCAGATAATTTTAGAAATTTTTATACTGAGAAGCCTGATTTACTTTTTGTATTTGAAATGCCATAAACAAATTAAAATGCGGGAAATACCAAGGGGCTGAATACTTTCACAAGCCATTGTACATAGAACATGAATATATTAAATATACTCCATTTCCTCACAAATTTCCAAGCTAAAATTCCAACCCAACTGAGCATTCAAGGCATTTTCCCCCAAAACAGAGGTTAGAATCTCCAAATGTTTTTGACTGCATTTTGAACACAGCAAGTCTTATCCTATCAGTTGCTATGGTAACAGACTGCCTCTGCTCCTCTATCCTGCACACTATAGCCTGATAAATGGATGTATTCTGGTATGTACTTTCTAATTTCTTTTGCACTGGTGAATCCCCCCAGATAGCTAACAGCCACTTTATTTCCTTGTCCAGCCATGGTTTATTATTCTCTTCCGTTTTCCGTTGTTTTTGACTTTTTCCACTTATTCCAAATTCACAGGTAAGGTGCCTCGCATCAACTTCCATCCCTCCAGAATGACATTGAGGACACTGAAATCCTATTTGAGGGACTGAGGCATTCAGGTTGAAACCGATTTGCAAAAGTGCGATTTGATTCACATTTCAAACAACCTCCGTATGTGGTTTGAATCCGCTTTGGAAAAATCATACCTTGTGTATTTTTTGCAGCCCAGACTGCCAAAACAAAAAACAAACAAACAAACAAAAAAATCAAGCTAGATACAATCTGGATATGCAAAAAACCTGATTGTGAGTGGTACTGTGAACAAGGCCTAACTGAATATTTAAGTTTTCATGCTTACAGTTTGTCTAATTTTACTTGTTACATTCACACACAGGAATCCTTTGATAATGAAAATCAGACAGAAGTTTTGGAACATGATGGAAAAAAAATGATTTCTTCATTGATAACTTAACAGAGTGGCTGTTCAGAAGATAAAAAAAAAACAAACAAAAAAAAACACGGCATCAGAAGTTCATCAGGAGGGCAGCAAACAGAGGAACATCAACACCAGATGAACACTTAAAAAAATCCTAATATTTATGAACCAGACTGTTTTCATCTGTTTTACCTGTTTCACAACCCAACTGAGTCTGATCATTAATAAATTCAATATCCCTACAGCTTTCCATGTGTATCATTTTTACAGTTACATCAAATGATAAAATTTCCCATAATATACTGCATAATTATTAAAGATTATACATTGCTGTATTGTATAACATGTATATGTCGTGGACATGAACGAGCGAAGCTCTTCAGCATCAGACCATGTCATTTAGGTCTAGAGATGGGTCTTGATAAGATTTTATCGATATTGATGCCATTATCGATTCCGCTTATCGATACCTCTTGTGAATTTTCTGTGTACTAAAAGTAGGCTTTACAGGTTTTCTATGTCAACATTTTATTGAGTCTTAAAGTAGATAAATAAGAAATTGATCACTGGATCCTTGATCTCTGGACATAAATAGAAATAAAATCTGTAGTTTTTGTCAAATACATTTTCTTTCAGACATTAATGGCATGAATGTCACTCCATACCTCTGAGCTGAGCTCTTGCAGCTGGCTACGCTGCACGTCAGCATCAATGTAATTCATAAAGAATGCAAGATGTCTCATTTTGGGAGGAAAAAACCCCAAAACGTTTTAGTCAATTGTAGTTTATTGTTTGTATTACAACGTTTGGAAAGAGGTGTCATTTTGATTTAGAAAGACACTTTGGGACCAAACCAGAGTTTTGAGATCTTCTAACGAGTGTGTACTAGAGGTTCCGAGGTCCAGATACTGTCACTGGGGAGACCGGGCTTTCTCTGTGGCTGCACCCAGACTGTAGAACAAGCACCCCCCTTGAGAGGGGTTAAGAAGCAGACTTGCCACTTCTGGAAAACATCAAAGCAGAGAACCAACGAAGCAGTGAACCTGCTGCTTCGTTGGTTCAAGCTTCAACTCAGAGCCATTGTAGAAGCGGTTGATTACAGACCCGCTGCAGGGTCTGCAATCAGCATAAAGAAATGATCATTTTCCCGATAAACACCCTCAAAAACAACGGCCGCTCTGAAGTACCAATAAGGGAATCGTTAATTAAATAAGCTATTGATGTCGGTGGATCGAATCATTTCGTGCCATTTCCGGTTTGCGCTTTGTCTACCGTCAGTTTGTGGCTTTTTATGACAATTTTGTCCACTTTGTGGCTTTTTCTCCACTGGGGCTGAATATCTGCCATTTCTGGTTTGTGCCTTCATCTACCATAGAGCGAGCTTTGCGTCATTGTGCGAAGCTCGTTCGTACTATTTTGTTAGATATTTTTGATGTTCATTATTCCAGCTTTTAAATTTATATTCATCATATTGAAATGTTTGTTATCCTCTAACTGTATGTAAAATAATTTAAATTTCGCATCCCCCTCCCCTTTTTAATCAAACCAGAGGATGGATGGTTCACCATTGCGCTTGTAGATTTATTTGCAAATTAAAAAAAAAAAAACTATGACGATGTTCATGAAAGTGATTAGTGTGCCATTTTAAAACTCAGGTTATTTGCGAAGATATAGCATATGCATAGACCACATGGACACGTGCACACGTAGACAGACAGAGGCGAGCATTTCTCAGATGTACTCTGCCTTCAGCAATGCAGGTAATAAAAATGTCATTTCACTTGGATGTCGTCACAGCAGATCAGATATGGATCTGCATGTTGACTTTGCACAGGTTTGATGCCAGATGCCATCCACATTACCTGGAGAATGAGCAGAACTTTCCAATCTGACAAAAGGAGCACAACCCTCTTGGCCACCACATTACCCGATGCAGGTAATTCAAATATGGAAATAAAAGTATGCAGCTCTGGCTAACCATGAGCTGCTGCAACATAGACAAACCAGCTGTAAAAAATAAATGAAAACAAAACACAGAAGCAGGAAAAAGAGCTGTGTGTGAGTACAACCCCAATTCCAATGAAGTTGGGACATTGTGTAAAATGTAAATAAAAACAGAATACAATGATTTGCAAATCCTCTTCAACCTATATTCAACTGAATACACCACAAAGACAAGATATTTAATGTTCAAACTGATAAACTTTGTTTTTGTGCAAATACTTGCTCATTTTGAAATGGATGTCTGCAGCACATTTCAAAAAAGCTGGGACAGTGGTATGTTTACCACAGTGTTACATCACCTTTCCTTCTAACAACACTCAATAAGTGTTTGGGAACTGAGGACACTAATTGTTGAAGCTTTGTAGGTGGAATTCTTTCCCATTCTTGCTTGATGTACAACTTCAGTTGTTCAACAGTCCGGGGTCTCCGTTGTCGTATTTTGCGCTTCATAATGCACCACATATTTTCAATGGGTGACAGGTCTGGACTACAGGCAGGCCAGTCTCATACCCGCGCTCTTTTACTACGAAGCCACGTTGTTGTAACACGTGCAGAATGTGGCTTGGCATTGTCTTGCTGAAATAAGCAGGGACGTCCCTGAAAAAAGACGTTGCTTGGATGGCAGCATGTGTTTCTCCAAAACCTGGATGTACCTTTCAGCATTGATGGTGCCATCACAGATGTGCCATGCCATGGGCACTAACACACCCCCATACCATCACAGATGCTGGCTTTTGAACTTTGCGCTGGTAACAATCTGGATGGTCTTTTACCTCTTTTGTCCAGAGGACACGACATCCCTGATTTCCAAAAACAATTTGAAATGTGGACTCATCAGACCACAGCACACTTTGCGTCTGTCCATTTCAAATGAGCTCAGGTCCAGAGAAGGCGACTGCGTTTCTGGATGTTGTTGATACATGGCTTTTGCTTTCCATGGTAGAGTTTTAACTTGCATTTGTAGATGTAGCGATGAACTGTGTTAACTGACAATGGTTTTCTGAAGTGTTCCTAAGCCCACGCGGTAAGATCCTTTACACAATGTGTGTGTGTTATCATTTCCGCTGCTCCCGTCTCAGGACGGGGTCGCCACAGCGGATACAGCCAGATCCGCATTGGTAATTGGCACAAGTTTTACACCGGATGCCCTTCCTGACGCAACTCGTTTCACCTGGAGAAACACACACACACACACACACACACACACACACACACACACACACACACACACACACACACACACACACACACACACACACACAGCCGCTGGTGTTCCAAAGAGGTCTCCCATCCAAGTATTAACCAGATGCTGCACTGCTTAGCTTCTGAGATCTGACGGGATCAGGCTGACACAGAACAGACCAGCTGCGCAAGATCCTTTGCACAATGATGTTGGTTTTTAATGCAGTGCCGCCTGAGGGATCGAAGGTCACGGGCATTCAATGTTGGTTTTCGGCCTTGCTGCTTATGTGCAGAAAGTTCTCCAGATTCTCTGAAGTAGATGATGGAATCCCTAAATTCCTTGCAACTGAACGTTGAGAAACATTGTTCTTAAAGTGTTCGACTATTTTTTCATGCAGTTGTTCACAAAGTGGTGATCCTCACCCCAGCTTTGCTTGTGAACAGCTGAGCCTTTTGGGGATGCTCCTTTAATACCCAATCATGATACTCACCTGTTCCCAATTAACCTGTTCACCTGTGGAATGTTCCAAACAGGTGTTCTTTGAGCATTCGTCAACTTTCCCAGTCTTTTGCTGCCCCGTCCCAGCTTTTTTGAAATGTGTTGCAGGCATCAATTACAAAATGAGCAAATATTTGCACAAAAACAATAAAGTTTATCAGTTTGAACATTAAATATCTTGTCTTTGTGGTGTATTCAATTGAATATAGGTTGAAGAGGATTTGCAAATCATTGTATTCTGTTTTTATTTACATTTCACACAATGTCCAAACTTCATTGGAATTGTGGTTGTATAATGTGACCCATTAATCTGCTGAAGCCAGTCAACACAAAATCTTTATCCATCAGATTACAGTGATCTGATGGATAAAAGGGAAAGGTGAGTGTTGTTGGTAGATGTAATAACTACAGGTCATTATTACCTCAGCAAAACTATGCACTCCGAGTGCCATCTTATCTTAATGTGTCATCAAATCAAAGGCTTTTCTTTTTGCAATTTTATTTATGACTTCAACATTTCCAAATGACTGAGGATCAAATTTACATGGCTTCAAAGCATCCTTACAATTAATGGCATAATGATTAACATTGCAAACAAATTAAATAACACCAATTTCTGTAAATCACTGTACTAATTTGACAAATTAAAGGATGAATCTCAAGTTATAAGATAAATTTTTCCAGTTCTACTCTTCTCACACCTTTGGTGCCCATATCAATGTCATATCTATAGGGAAATATGTAAATATCTACTCAGGGTGTCAGTTATTTCATAAATAGTGTTTACTGTGGTATTCACGGTTTTATTTATTTTGGTAAACATGTCCGCCATACTGTTTTGATAACAGTTGCGTCTTGGCAGATAAGATCCAACTATTCTAAGCTAAATGATCACACTCTTACTTTTTGTCAAAATTAACGTGCAATTTTACATACTAATGTCACCAGCTGGCAAATGTTGAAAGAACATAAATCACATTTCTCCAAACTACAGGTTACAACGGAACAGATGTTTAAATAAATAAGAAAAATCATTGAGGTGAGGTTTTGTTGTCAGAACTTAATGCCCTCTAGCTGACAGCATGGAGACCCAGTGTCACAACTTTGTTGCAAACCACCAACCAGCAGGTGATTCCAACTCCACCTGGCAGGAACAAAAAAAAAAAAAAGAACAGCAGCTTTGTTAGCACATATGAAAATACCTGCTTTAAAACAGCAATTTGAATTATACCATTCCCTGTAAAAGTAATAGGGGATGGTACTATTGTACTGTGTGTATTGTACAGCACTGTGCTCATAACTGTGCAAACCTCCACCAACACTAGTTTCCAATTCCACAAAATTTCAAGGTGAAAGTCCTGTTAGAAGTGGCTTTTCAGAAGCTAAATTAGGTGTAATCAAATGTCAGGAGTATGTATTTAGTTCATGCACTTGAATTCAAGTTTTTTTTGTGTGTGGTGTTGTCAGAGTTTTTTAACCAAATTTATCATTTTCTGAATTCTTTTTCAGATCATTTTCACAGAACATTGGTTATATCTGCTATGTACAATTTGTCACTGCTTTTTGGCACTTGGTTTCTGACTGATAACTGGAAGGCAAATAGGCATATAACTGGAACCTCCATCCAATTTTGGTGGTGTAGGTAAATCCATAACAGAGAAATGAGAGTGATTGGGGCACTTTTGATTGAGATATAATGTAAAATGTACACCAAATACAACCCCTGGCAAAAATTATGGAATCACCGGCCTTGGAGGATGTTCATTCAGTTGTTTAATTTTGTAGAAAAAAAAGCAGATCACAGACATGACACAAAACTAAAGTCATTTCAAATGGCAACTTTCTGGCTTTAAGAAACACTATAACAAATCAGGAAAAAAACTGTGGCAGTCAGTAATGGTTACTTTTTTAGTAGATCAAGCAGAGGGGAAAAATATGGAATCACTCAATTCTGAGAAAAAAATGATGGAATCATGAAAAACAAAAGAACGCTCCAACACATCACTAGTATTTTGTTGCACCACCTCTGGCTTTTATAACAGCTTGCAGTCTCTGAGGCATGGACTTAATGAGTGACAAACAGTACTCTTCATCAATCTGGCTCCAACTTTCTCTGACTGCTGTTGCCAGATCAGCTTTGCAGGTTGGAGCCTTGTCATGGACCATTTTCTTCAACTTCCACCAAAGATTTTCAATTGGATTAAGATCCGGGCTATTTGCAGGCCATGACATTGACCCTATGTGTCTTTTTGCAAGGAATGTTTTCACAGTTTTTGCTCTATGGCAAGATGCATTATCATCTTGAAAAATTATATCATCATCCCCAAACATCCTTTCAATTGATGGGATAAGAAAAGTGTCCAAAATATCAACGTAAACTTGTGCATTTATTGATGATGTAATGACAGCCATCTCCCCAGTGCCTTTACCTGACATGCAGCCCCATATCATCAATGACTGTGGAAATTTACATGTTCTCTTCAGGCAGTCATCTTTATAAATCTCATTGGAACGGCACCAAACAAAGTTCCAGCATCATCACCTTGCCCAATGCAGATTCAAGATTCATCACTGAATATGACTTTCATCCAGTCATCCACAGTCCACGATTGCTTTTCCTTAGCCATTGTAACCTTGTTTTTTTTTGTTGTTGTTTAGGTGTTAATGATGGCTTTCGTTTAGCTTTTCTGTATGTAAATCCCATTTCCTTTAGGCGGTTTCTTACAGTTCGGTCACAGACGTTGACTCCAGTTTCCTCCCATTCGTTCCTCATTTTTTGTTGTTGTGCATTTTTGATTTTTGAGACATATTGCTTTAAGTCTTGACGCTTTGATGTCTTCCTTGGTCTACCAGTATGTTTGCCTTTAACAACCTTCCCATGTTGTTTGTATTTGGTCCAGAGTTTAGACACAGCTGACTGTGAACCACCAACATCTTTTGCAACATTGCGTGATGATTTACCCTCTTTTAAGAGTTTTATAATCCTCTCCTTTGTTTCAATTGACATCTCTCGTGTTGGAGCCATGATTCATGTCAGTCCACTTGGTGCAACAGCTCTCCAAGGTGTGATCACTCCTTTTTAGATGCAGACTAACAAGCAGATCTGATTTGATGCAGGTGTTAGTTTTGGGGATGAACATTTACAGGGTGATTCCATAATTTTTTCCTCAGAATTGAGTGAGTCCATATTTTTTTCCCTCTGCTTGGTCTAAAAAAGTAACCGTTACTGACTGCCACAATTTTTTTTCCTGATTTCTTATAGTGTTTCTTAAAGCCAGAAAGTTGCCATTTGAAATGACTTTAGTTTTGTGTCATGTCTGTGATCTGCTTTTTTTCTACAAAATTAAACAACTGAATGAACAACCTCCGAGGCCGGTGATTCCATAATTATTGCCAGGGGTTGTAGGCTTTTCAATATTAAATTCAAATGTCCACAAAATCCATAATCCGGATCAGATCCAGATCACACTTTGTCAGGAGATAGTGAGCACCAGTCTGTACCTCACTTCAAATATGAGAGTGATTGGGACATATTTGATTAAGATATGATGTAAAATATACATTAAATAGGGTTTTCAATGTTAAATTTAAATGGCCACAAAATCTGTAATCTGGATTCAATCCAGATCCAACTTTGTCAGGTGATAACAGATACCATCCTACATAACACTGTCAAATATGAAAGAAATTTGATCTTTTTTGACAGAGTTGTGAATTTTTGAATATTCATTCAATGTTAAAGATAGGGATTTTTTCCCCACTTTTCCAAGACTTTAACTGACTTTGACCTTGAAAACAGGATATGAATCTTCAGTAAAAATTTCATAATGATATATGAAAAATGGTTGGTCCAGGCTGTTCATAAACAAACACACAAACAGACAAAACATAACCTTCTCCAACTTCATTGGCGGAGGTTAATAACAGCATGTAATGAAATGCAGAGCTATGATACTTTGACTCTGATAAAAGTTTGAAGACACCTCGTTTCAGTTAATGTATATTTTTCCTTTATCTTTACCTTGAAAATGTCTGGAGATAAAGTAGAGCACAATTCCACAAATTAAAGATAAACTCATAGGAAAGCATGCAAATGTATAAGGAACATTCTCTGTCACACTCAGCTCTAATTTTCTTACACTCCATGATGAATTAATGATAAATTAATTTTAATGCCAGTTATTGTATTACTATCATGGTGCACAAAGCTATCAACAGATTTTAAGGCAGCATTGCGTGCTTTGTCAACAGTAAAGTATTTAGATGTTTGTTGGAAAAGTTTATTCTACCCTCTTTTACAGCAGGGAGTTACAACAGCAGAAGCAAAGGCAGAAACAGAAGATACTCTGTGATGAAGTTAAGTTAATTACCTGCCACGCCTGTTGGAAAGGCCACAAGGCGCTCCACAGGTGTGATCCATTTACTGGGAACCACTGTCACTGGATCAGAGTAATATTTCCATATCAAGGAGATCATCAGAGCAGCCTGAACAACAACCAATTACAAATGTGTATGAAAGAAAGCTATCGTACTGTGCAAAAAAACAGACATTACATTTGAAAAATTCAGAAGCAAAGACAGCACACAAAAAAATGAACAGCTTCTAAATTGTGGGCTGAAGCAGATTTTATATAGTCTTTTAAAGCAAGCCAGTGTACTTCAAGAAGAGTCTCCAACCTACTTGCAATATATAAAAAGC
The DNA here is from genome assembly GCF_902500255.1 of Thalassophryne amazonica. Lineage (NCBI taxonomy): Eukaryota > Metazoa > Chordata > Actinopteri > Batrachoidiformes > Batrachoididae > Thalassophryne > Thalassophryne amazonica. The sequence goes on along the minus strand of NC_047106.1, from coordinate 69,095,231 downwards.
GATGTTAACAACCCATTTTGTTTTCGCTTGTTGTGCTGTTCTTGACTTCACTGCAACAGAAAAAACAAACAAAAAACAGACTTTAGACTGATTTTGTCAATGTAAAGAAAACAACACCCCCTTTTCCTATTATGCCCTATTCCTATTATGACATTTTTAATGTACGTGCAGCATTTGGACTAAACTGTTTCAACTCTTTCCACATAAAACCAGAGTCTTATAGTGAAGAACTCGTACAACAGATAGCAGCTGAAGCTCTCCAGTGGTACTCAGGTCACGATGTCTTGCTAGCCAGTTTAAAACAATCCATTGTGTTCTTTTCAGCTATTCTTCTTACGCTGTTGGATGTGTGCTTGGGGTTGCTGTTCTTCTAAAAGATCAGAGAGCTTCACCTAAAACCTGGAGATCTGACCCTGAGAAACACTCACTCAGAAACACCTAGTCCAGTGGTGTCCAAACTATTCCAGAAAGAGCTGAGAGGGTGCAGATTTTCCTTGCAGCCACTGAGTTCAGGAGGTGATTTCACTGATTAACATCACTTTGAGCAGGTGGGATGAGTTCATCAGTGAAATCACCTGCTGGAGAACCTCCACCATGTTTTACTGTAGGTAGGAGGATGTTTTTTTCCTTATGGGCTCCATTTTATCAACAATTACAGTAATTTAAATGAATAAATAAATAAAAATAAAACCCAAAGCACTGCATTCTTACACAGCTCTGCTTTGGTTTCTTCTCCACAGAAGATTGTCCCATTAACACTGTGTCTTAACTAGGGCAGCTTATACAAATGTTACTTTTTAATTGTGGTGTCTTTATTTCAGCACTTGTGTCTTCCTTGACTTTCATCAATGAATCTCTTCTTATTTTAGAGCATGTCACATTAGGGTAGTCCTCTACGGTGTGCCAAAAATAAAAATGTGGCTTTCTTAACGTGCTTCCTGACAAAATTGTTCATCTTGATGAGAAAATGTTTTGTGCAACATGTTATTTCGATACTACTATTCCAACCACTGCCGCACGCGGGGTGGAAACTGCAATATGTGAGTATATTAGCACAAACTAGCAACAGTAATGTACCTGTTCACAAACGAAATACAAATTGAAACAACAATCCTTTCTCTTTTAACTGACCATACAGGAGAGATAAATAAAAGTATTACATGTCACTGTCCAGCTATTTGGGGAAAACAAACAGTCATGGGGAGTGGCATTTGGTTCCGATTTTCTTCACCTCCAGTAACTGACATCGATACCACTCAACAACTTGCAGCAGTATTGGCGCTGCTGTTCATCCTTCGTTAGGATCTGATTGTAATCCTGAATAAGTGCAACTCCTCGTTCAGCAACATCATTGACAGCAGCAATGATATCCAGGACCTGCTGTGACAAGTGGAACAACGGGTCATCCTCCCACTCTGAGGGGTCCTTGATGAGGAAGCCCATGTTGATGTTGAATGCCTCAAAAATGTGACCTGAGACAGATGTTAACAAAATCTGCCACTAATGAACTAAAGTATCCAGTCCATAACTCAAAATGTCACTCGCACGTCACAAAAAACAGGGGCTGGGCGGAGTGGTTAATATTTTTCAAATCTTATGAAATTTCAGCCAATTTATTTTTACCCCTAAAGGAACCAAAAAAATAAATAAATAAATAAAAAATGATGAAGCACCTTGAAAAAGTTGAAGTTTGTTTTTCGGGAACAACCGTAATGTCATATGGTACAGTCTGAAACAGTTCTTAGTGCACAACATTAAAAACTGTTGAAACGGATAATTTAATATCTCTGACTTGGCTCTCAAACAGCTCTCTTGCCTTCACAATTGTGAAGAAACTAGAAACAATCAGCCACTTTTTGTGGAGTAAAACCATCTTTCATTGATTCATTTTTGTCACATGAACACTAACAATTAGACATAGGTGAGTCTCATTTGTTTTTTATTTTGTTTGAGAAACTAATTTCACTTTAATAAATAGGTTTTAATAAATGCATTTTTTGTTTCACTATGTGAAATCAGTATTTTTATTGTTGTCCAATAATGTTGGAAATTTTATTAAATATTGTGATACTATAAGCATGTTCATGTGCATAATTTTGAAAGATATTCCTTGAAATTGAGCCAATCATTTTGACCAGGACTGTGTGTCTCTCACCGTGTGTTTTCAGCCTGTCAGTCATCTTGTTTATTTTGCGCTCCAGTCTGGCATATCGTGCAAACTCATCCATCATGCTAATTGATGATTGCTCCTTCTTCATCTCCTGGATTTCAGCTCTCATCTGACTCTCTTGTTCAGCATCTTTTTGAACCATCTTTGTCAGCTTGATATAAAAAAAAAGATATGATTGAATATATAGCTGACTGTTCTGCATACAAAAGATCAATTATACAGCCTTTAAATGTTCATGCAATGTATTAAATTATGTTTAAAATGCAAGATTTGCAGTGAAAGCATTAAACATTTCCAATGGATGTCTCCTGCCATGTGTATTTATAATGTTCTAATAATACTAGCTACTAAAGACAGCCAGGGATGTCCTACAAAGTCAAAACAAACCTGAGACATTTTGGGATATTCAAAGGATGTGACCAATGGATCAAGTCCATGGGAGGGAGGACACTGATATTATTAAAATAAAAAATAAAAATAAAAAACTTATGGCAATGGCACATCATGGTTAAGTATAGCAACAACTAATTAAAGTTCTACTAATTAGAATCAGCAGATTTGGTCACATCACACCTGCTTCATTCACTTCCTGTGAATGTGAGAGTACATTTTACTTTTCTGATGTTGACATAAAATTCTGAATGAGTGTGCACTGGTTATCGTATTAAACTTATTGAGTCTCACATACCATCATCTCATACCCTGCGGTCTCCGGATGCAGTTTATCTCTGTGTTCTTAAAGAGTGTTCTTATGCATGCAACTTCTACACTGTACACTCAATTTTTTTTCAGTTTATTTCATTTTTATATAGCACCAAATCACAACAAAGTTGCCTCAAGGCGCTTCACAGTCTAACCCTACGCTCAACTTTCAAAATTCAGGTACATTGGATGCTTTGGATGAAGCTGAGTTCAATGTACCCAGTGACATCAACTCCAAAAATGAGATTTTATGGAGAACTCTAAAAAAGAAAAGAAGAAGAAGAAAAAAAAAAATTCACAAGGCACAATTTTTTCTAATCTTCACAAAAATTGGCCCAGTGGCTCTTCGGTCCAAACCTCACAATTCTATCTTCACGACTGTCTGTGGAGATTCTTGTCATTCAGGTCATAGTATCCAGTTAAAGCCTGGTTCACATGACAGGATTTTAAAATTATCTTTAGGTTTCCAAAACCTGAGAGACCACACACGTGAAGATAAAAAATCATGGATCTAACAGGTTTGGTCGTACAGTGTGTGGTGTCCAGCCACACGGTAATAACAACACCACCACACACGAACAGATTTCACACACGAACATTTACAGTTCAGACAGGAAATCTCGCAAAAATCTCTCGAGATTAAACGTGACTTCAGAGTAAACAAACGGAGGTACTTTGTGGACTATTTAAAACAGAGGGAATAAACGATACAAAAAGAAAAAGACAAGGCGTTCTTTAAAGAAGTGGAGACAGCGCGACCACCGACCTTCTGGTAAGTCAGAACAGCTGTTTTGATTTTATTTTCCACTCCGTATGTCCGTCACCTCACTTTCTGATTGGCTGCACGTCACATTCAGCAGGCTGCGTGCTCATTTGTGGTCAGAGGACACAACACACGCTGCGATATCGGGCCAAAAAAACCCAACATGTTGAATATCCCCGATTTGCGATCGGAGCGCTGCTGACGCCCTTCCGAGCAGATCAGAGCGCTCTGAACACACCACACACGGCAGGAATATCTGAGAAGATTATCTTTGACGTCATCACGATTGTCGGGGCATCCTTAAGATTGTCGGAAGGGGAAGATCGGGTCTGATATCGGCCTAATTATCCTGCCGTGTGAACCCGGCTTTAAATCAGGTCAACTGGACTCATTTAGTTCTTGAAGATGTTTCGTTCTTCATCTCACAAAGCAGCGCCACATGAAGAGTGAAATGTCTTCAAGGACCTATACATGACCAGCTGACCTGACTCAACCTACTTGGATATCTGTATGGCCAATTTTTCAAAGTTTTCATAATTTACAGCAACTTTGTGCAGAAGCTGCCAAATAGGAAGGGTTCAGCAACAGTTAGATGTGTCAAAAACTAAAACAACATGTAGCTTCATGATTCATTTGTGAGGAATCACAAAATAATGATAACAATACGAGCAACTCAAGTGAATTTTTGTTAATGCGGCAAAAGGAAGAGTGCATTTGTGCACATTTCCATCCACTTGTTATGCGCTTTTGTTTCACAGTTCTTTGGAACTGACTGGTGTCTGTATTTCACAAAGTACAGCTGCACCACATCGCAAAATTAATTCCACTGTAGTTACAGAATGCCAGCGCACGTAAGAAGCTGTGCAAAACAGTTTTTTTCAAGGCTTTTAGCTCTCCAGCCCCAGTCTAACAATGTAGTTTAAGACCCTGGAATGACCTGGAAATGTTCATATTTGTAACAAATATTAAAGCAAAAATCTGCACAGCGCTCCCATGCAAAGAAAAATTTTTTTTTTTTTTTTTTTTTTTTAGGGGTGTCTAATAAAAGTTTTATTTATTTTTTTTTTTTTTTGCATGGGAGTGCTTGCATGGGGCCAGAATTAATCTTTTGTGTGGATACAATGAATTATTTTACCAAAAATAAAATGAAAACCACACTTCTGCCACAAGCAACTGCAGAGATTGAAACAACAAAAAAGTCCTGTAATTTCCGGCGGTATTTGAACACGCCAGCAGCGATCTGCGTGGCGTTGACATGGACTGATCAACTTACTGCTCTGATGACATATTCAACCATCTTTACACTTATATTACCCATTTTGACAGTTTTACGTTATAAATCAATATATATGGCTTAGTAGCGTCATACAATGATACAGCACCCACCATGGCACACAAGCAGGTTATTTTCAGGTCTCCTGCGCACTCCTGTGATATTTTTGGCTCCTGCGCCTTTCAGTCCTCTGCTACAAAATTGTCATACAGTAACAAACTACAGTAATAGATGTACATTTCCTCCTGGACGCCTCCTAGAGGTTAACTGACAGAATTTATAATTATTATTATTAATATGTATATGTCGCAAACTCTCTTCAGCATCTCACCATGTCATTTAGGTCCTTCAGACTTTTCATCTACCATCAGTTTGTGGCTTTTTACTGCTTTTTATGACAATGTTGTCTGGTTTGTTGCTTTTTCCCCAATGGGCAGATTTTTGTGTCATTTCCGGATTGTGCCTTCGTCTACCATAGAGTGAGCTTCGCGAAGCGTCGCATAGCGGCGTGAAGCACAGCTTCTTACGTGTGCTGGCACGCCGTAAGTCCAGTGGAGTTAATTTTGCGATGTGGTGCAGCCTTACTTTGTGAAATACAGACACCACTCAATTCCAAAGAATTGTGAAACAAAAGCGCATAACAAGTGGATGGAAATGCACACAAATGCGTTCTTCCTTTTGCTGCATTAACGAAAATTTGCTTGAGTTGCGATACTAGTTGGACGAAACACAGCTAATGAGAGAGATACCAGTTCTTGCTGTAATAACTTTACACGTAAGTACCGTTTATTACGATGACATAATATTACAAATGGTAAAATAACCTAAATTATTGTTTAATCTTATTTGTGAACGGCAATCCTACACAATCTGGTTTTTATACTCCGCCGGTTATTGCAACCATAAGCAGCACAAAATACCAGCAAATCTGCTCACTCTCCATTGATTCCGGTTGACTCTGGTGCGAGCCTATAGAGGGTTTCCAATCACGTGACCGATTTGCTGCGGGACAGATACCGTCTCCATCTTGGATTACTACGCGGCTGGCGCAGGAAAGAAAACGGAGAGAATTAAAGCTTATTACGAGGCTTTAAGCCCTCGAGATAAAGCTGTTTATCCTGACCGATGTGTAGCAGTTGGTTCAGTAGATCCGTATGTTATACTGGATAGTGAATTTAATGACAATGTAACGAAGTGGCCAGCAGTTTCACAGCGTAAGCATAAGGATTTACGGGCGGTCTGCTTGGTTCTGGCCATAGTACTTCCTTCAGATCTGCTCTGCCTATTCTGCTGAGCCAGGTCTCTCTGTGTTGCTTAGAAAGCTTGTAACACTCCACTGATTGATGCACAATAACTGCTGGCAGCCTAGAAAATGACAGACTTGCCTCATTTTTATCACCTCTGTTTCAACAACCGAACCCAACACAAAAGTTGACCATTGTTGAAGCTTCTGCAATTGTTTGCCAAATGCACATAGCGTATCACAGCGGCAACCACGTCGTAATCCGAAATGGCCGAGGGGCGCAAAAATCACGTGACCGATATGTCACATGAAAACTCTCTATTGTGAAGAGACCCAGCCAATATGGCAGCGACACTGGATTATGTTGCAGCAAGTTATGAGGCGTTTACATATATAATGTCTATGAAGCTGACCCCCCACCCACATAAAAAAAAAAATCTTAGCAAACAAGCTGTAATTTCCAGTGGTACATGAACGCAGCTGTGATCTGCATGGCGTTCACAAGGACTGATCAATTTACTGCTCTACTTTTAAGATTAGGCTTAAAACTTTCCTTTTTGCTAAAGCTTATAGTTAGGGCTGGATCAGGTGACCCTGAACCATCCCTTAGTTATGCTGCTATAGACGTAGACTGCTGGGGGGTTCCCATGATGCACTGTTTCTTTCTCTTTTTGCTCTGTATGCACCACTCTGCATTTAATCATTAGTGATCGATCTCTGCTCCCCTCCACAGCATGTCTTTTTCCTGGTTCTCTCCCTCAGCCCCAACCAGTCCCAGCAGAAGACTGCCCCTCCCTGAGCCTGGTTCTGCTGGAGGTTTCTTCCTGTTAAAAGGGAGTTTTTCCTTCCCACTGTAGCCAAGTGCTTGCTCACAGGGGGTCGTTTTGACCGTTGGGGTTTTACATCATTATTGTATGGCCTTGCCTTACAATATAAAGCGCCTTGGGGCAACTGTTTGTTGTGATTTGGCGCTATATAAAAAATTGATTGATTGATTGATGATATATTCAATCATCTTTACACTTATATTTATTAACCCTTTTAACAGTTTGTGTTATAAATCAATATATATGGCTTAGTAACGTAATACAGTGATACAGCAGCCACCACGGCACACCAGCTTTTTTTTTTTTTTCAGGCCTACTGCGCACTCCTGCAATATTTTCGGCTCCTGTGCATCCTGCACCTTTCAGTCCAGCGGTTTTACAAAGACTACGAATTACAGAAGTCTAATATATTTACAAAAATGATCCATTTACAAAGATTTTTATGACATTTTTACACATATTCTACCCCTGCAAACCTCACGTGTAATTTATCACAGGTTTTCTTCAGATATAAGATGACATGGCCCAAAGAAAAATGAAGCAACACAAAGCTAGAAATTTGTGTATTCAATTAAAGAAATACGTCCCGTACAAATGTTTCATACATTCAAGTAAGGGCATCTACTTACGACAGATGATATTGTTGGCAGAAGTATTTTAATGAGATTACAGAGAAAAACTGAGGCCAACACGAGCAGCCAGGCGTAGCCAGACGCCATGATTCCTCCGTTGTTTTCGTTTTCTTTTCTTTTTTTTTTCTTCTTCTTTTTCTTTTGCTTCTTCTTCTTCTTCTTCTCCTCTCCTTCTTCTTCTTCTTCTGCTTGCGTGTGCAGTTTGTGGAGGTCGCGGTTGGAAAACGACGTTTGAGTGCATTACCGCCACCAATTGATCTGGAGTGTGTATAGGAGAAAATTAAATTGTCTCCAGAATTGTGAAATTCCGCTTGAACAATTGTCTTCTATACTTATTTGAAGAATGTTGCACAAATCATGAGTTCCTTTACATTTTTTCTGGGGAAAAAAAGGACTTTTGAGCATCACATGTTACGATGTTTGATCTTCATTATAAAACTTACTATCTTGCCATCCCACTCTGAAACTTTGAAATGGCTGTTTCTACTCTCTGCGATCCAGAGGAAGACCTCGTTTCCATGACTATGCTTTGAATTATAAATAATCACCAACCTCTGGACAACACTGAAAAATTAACATGGCATTTTGTATCTTACGCATATTCTTACTTTCACATTGTGCTTTTAATTCTAACCCTTAACAACCCATGGCCGTAACTGCAGACTTTCTTGTTGTGAGGTAGGTACATTAACAGAATACCCCTGCCCATTCTCCACGTGATGTGGAGTTGTGTTAGGAAGGGCATCCTGTGTAAAATTTGTACCAAAAGGGATACCAAGTGAAAAAGGTAGAAGCCAAAAGTACTTATGTTTTTTTGGGCAGCATGGTGTCTTAGTGGTTAGCTCACAGCAAGAAGGTAATGGGATCGATTCCCACCTGTGGCCTTTCTGTGTGGAGTTTGCATGTTCCCCCAGTGTTTGTGTGAGTTCCCTCCAGGTACTCCGGTTTCCTCTCACATCTAAAGACATGCAGGTTAGTTGGATTGGAAACTTTAAAAATTGTCCAGGTCTCCCTTATAAAAGAGATTTCAATCTCAATGGGACTATCCTGGTTAAATAAAGGTTAAATTAAATTTGTGTGGATTCTCCCTCACCTCCAAACAGTCCCAGCGTGCAGGACACTGGCTGACCAGGCAAGTGCAGGGAAAATGCAAGCAAGCTGGAAGGCCGCCCATTCTGGACACTGGCACAGTCACATAGTGATGACCTCATCCTGTCTGCAGTTGTCAGAGTGTGTTGTGCGTTCCAGATAACAGCTGTAGGTGACCATCACCAAACAAGGTATATATAATGTTTACAGACATGGATTCTTTAGGGTTTAATAAAGAAAAACTGAACAGGGAGGGGAGAGGGGAGCAACAGCTGCACTTCAATGGATTTTAAATACATAAACCTCCAGCACTGTCAGCTTTCTGATCACCCTCTAACAGCACACTCCAACAGCTGCAGACAGGGTGAGGCCATCACAATATGCCCATCACCACACTGTCTGTGCCAGCATCCAGAATAGGTGGCATTTCAGCTTGCTTGCATTTTCCCTGCAACTGCATGGTCAGTCAATGGATTGCACACTTGGTCTGTTTGGAGGTGAAGGAAAATCTTGAAGGATTTGTTGGTCAATGTTAAAACACCAACAAAGTTCAGCTTCTTGTGTGCATAGGTTAAGAATGGAAAACATTGAAAATGTCCATTGTGATCACTCTTCAGGGAGCAGCACAGACATACTGAAAACAATAGAAAGCATGTTTGTGGTTTACTCTGAATATATAAGTATTAGTATAACTAATAAATAAGCCGAATGAGGCAATAAACATAAAGAGGTGTGTTTATAACGTAAAACTGGTGTACATGATATTGACTAAAGTTGAATACATCAAAATACTTGAAGAAGTCATGTTTCCTTATTCCAAAGAGGAAATGCCCTTGAAATAAGTGTTTCAGCAAAGGCAAGACCTCAAACACACCAGTAAATGAGCAGCATCTTGGTTCCAGACCAACAAGCTTAACATTATGGAGTGGCCAGACCAATCTCGGGACCTTAATCCAACAGAAAACTTGTGGGGTCACACCAACAATGCTGTTTCTGAGGCAAAACCAAGAAATGCAGAGGAATTGTTGAATGTAGTCCAATCGTCCTGGGCTGGAACATTTTGTTATGTTACAGCCTTATTCCATAGTAGAGTAAATTAATTTTTCCTCCTCAAACTTCTACTCACAACACCCCATAAGGACAACATGAAACGTTTCTTTCTTTCTTTTTTTTTTTTTTTTACAAATTTATTAAAAATAAAAACTAAGAAATCACATGCACATAAGTATTCACAGCCTTTGCTCAATACTTTGTTGATGTTTGTAATTTCTTCTTCTTCTTGGTATTGATTGCAAGTCATCTTTTTAGGTGTATACCACCACCTACTGCATGTGGAATCATGGCATTAATTATTCTAAGGCAATACAATACAGAATGTGAAACAATAAAATGAAACATAAAAATTAAAAATGTACAATAAATAGCTTTTAGCACAACCATACAGTACTTTTAAAACACTGGAGCCCTAAGTGCTGCAGTTTATTTATAGCCTAAAACTACTGCATTGATGTGCTCATTCCAACAGTGTGCTTACTTTTTATTTAATTATTTTTTAATGAAAAATGCTTACAGTCTGGTAATTACATCACCCAGCGAAGACAGGCACCATCCTCTGCTCGTACAACGCCTGAGGGAATTTTTCCTTACCAGATTTACTAATGTGCTTGCACCGGGGTTTACACCTTACCCTTGTGAAGTGCCTTGGGGCAATGTTGTGGTTTGGTGCCAAAAAAAAAAAAAAAAAACTGAATTGAAATTCACAAAAAACAAAACACTATTTCACACAGCAATACATAGAAAAAACTTTCACTATGATACATATATCTCAGCATTTCTGTCAAAAATACTGCTCCTACAATAATAAAATCCTTTACTTATAGGATATACTTATTTCTAACATGATTTCTGTGACGTATGACATCACTTTTTTATGTGTATGACATTATAGGATTGAATTCATTATTTTATGACGTCATAAGCAGAAGTGTTCGACCTTGTGAGAAAAACGGGCTGGGGGTTGCCGGCGTTATTTCAGCAAGTAGCACCTGCGTACTTTTTCCTCTTTTCTTACTATTTTATTGTGGCAGAAACGTGTGTGAGGGAGCAGCTGCGCGCGTAAACTGGTTGACTTTTGTCTTTGTTGGCGCTTCGCCCCACCCCCTTTTTCCTGTGTGTCCTCGCTGTGGCGGAAGTAAGTTGTGTCGCCGAGGCCTCGTTCTTCCAATGGCGACTGAAGCAGGCTGAACAGAAAGCGGGAGCAACCGAGGAGGGGGTCAGAGCCGTGAAGCTGGAATTAAATAAATATATCCTATTCTCTGTAGTCACAAAGTTAGCCTAACAGTTGTTCCGCGTCACCAAAATCACGGTCGAGTCGATGGCCAAAAATCGGAACGTATTGCTCCTTGAGTCGGGTAAGCCGCTGAACTGCTCCAGCTGGTTGCTCGTTATCTCACGACACGATGCACCTCTCGCTAACTCTGATACGATTGTTTCGCTTTCTAATCGTTTGTCTCGTCGCTGTTCGATTTCAGAGCTCTATTACTTGATTTCTCGTTTTCTAACAACGGGTCCATGTCGGAGAGCGGCTGAGGTGAGTTGGTGTCTCTCGGTTGCTACACTGGCTTCTTTTGGACAATAGTTAACTAGTTAGTTGATAATAGTTAGCAGAGGAGATCTGATAGTCATTTATTCATCTACTACAGGTCCTGGCGAGCGAACTAGAACAATATCAGGTGTGTATTCCTGCTGAATCTGCTGCTTATTTGTTAGCTTGTAGCTCGGCTCAGTCCGAGCGTCAAACTTGTCGACTTCTTTAAATTATCTCACTCTTTTTAACACCAGCCGGCTTTTACCAACTTAACGTGCTGCTGTTTTGTGCTGTGACGTCGTCTGACCAAAATGTTTTTCACAGCTTTTACCCAGGAGATTGGACTGGCAGGGAAACGAGCACCCGAGATCGTATAAAGATGTGGTGAGATGAAAGTTGTCATGTTTTGTGTTCCTTGTTGACACTTAATTGTTTTTGTGACAGGGCGCCGCGTTCACGTTCTCCGCATGTTACGCTCTTTGTTCTTGAGCTTTTATTTATTTTTTCGATCTACTGGGTTTCCGTGAGGTGGAGCTGTTTATGGTGACACAGGTCGCCGCCGCTTTCTTAATTTTTACGCTGCGAGCTGTGATATTGCTGCAGAGAAACATTTTTTTTCCGATAGCGGGGTTAAGAATATTTAGCCCTACGTTGTATTGCAGGTGGGCTGGGTGCTTCGGCCTCTCGCGACGTAGAGACTGCTCCACGGACCAATTGGAGCTCGAGATGCGCTGTCTCTGCGTTAAATTGCGTGTGACCTGCGATGTGATTGGTCCATGTTAAACAGAGTTTTGCATAAGAGGCTCCGCCTTACCAACTACAAAAACTGTTTCGACCGAGTGTTTCGTTGTTTTTTAAACTTGGGCAGTAAAATTACATAAAAAAATACACACATACTACAGAGGATAGCACCCGAAAAGCTTCCACCATAGGATGTTGCTTATTTACATTGTGGTATTTGAAGACCTTGATAGTAAACATTTTTTAAAAAGATGTACCAATAATAGCATAATACAAATATTAAACATTGTGAAACAAAAGTTAAAAAGACCAAATACATTAGGCAAAAATAAATCAAACATCATAGATGAATACATGAAAAAGGAAGAAATCATAATAAATAGAAATGGCAACTTCCTAACAGGAAAAGAGCTATTAAGACATAAATGCAGCATACAAGGTCTGTCCAAAAAGTAAGACCTTATTATTTTTTTCAAAAACTATATGGATTTGAATCACGTGTGATTGCATCAGCCAAGCTTGAATCTTCGTGCGCATGCGTGAGTTTTTTCACGCCTGTTGGTTGCGTCATTTGCCTGTGAGCACTAATGCCTCGCTCGCATCGCGCCCGGTGTGAACGCGGCATTAGGGAGACCCCTGCCATCCTCCTGAGGAAACCCATTTCAGCCACTTGTCCCTGCGATCTAGTTTCGTTGGTCATGACCCAACCCTCGAGACCATAGGTGAGAGGAACGAAGATTGACCAGTAGTTCGAGAGATTCGCTTTTCAGCTGAACTCCCTTTTTGTCACAACAGTGCAGTAAAGCGAATGCAACACCGTCTCTGCTGCGCCGATTCTCCGGCCAATCTCGCGCTCCTACCCCCAGTGTGAACAACACTATGGCCTCAGATTCCTCATCACAGTACCTCTACACCTGGCTGCGAACCGACCCAGTAGTCTCAGAAAATGGAATATAATTTCAGTCGGAAAACATAGTTCAGTCATAGAAGGAATATTCTCTAGAGTTTGTCTTAATTTTTTTTTAGAAGTCTTCAGCTCCCCCTGGATTTTTACAGTTCCCTATAGATTTGATGTGCTTGTGAAGCTTTGCTGCTAATCACAGTTTTCTGGTTACAAGTAAGGCCACTGTTTCTTGTAAAGAAGTAACATCTTTTTAACTTTAAAAAAAAATCCCTAATTTGTTTTGGTGGTGATTTATTTATTTGTTGAGGCATTGTCCTGCAGATTATAATAAAATAAACCGGTGACAAGCTTGCCTCTCCAGTCACTGTAAAACATTCATTCAGTTGGAAACCGCAAAAGCATGGGGTGTAGTGAGGTGTGGTGCTCAGGTGTTAACCCCCATGGGGGTGCACCAATGAGCAGACTAGAAGTGCACACAGATCACGTAAACAACACGTCCTCCCCGGGAACTGAACAAATGCAACCTCTGGAGGCAAATTATCCAGTTTAAATTGGATACAAGTTGTACTCTGTAGTCTGGGTAAGTTCATCCTTGCACGTCCTTCACTTTGTAGTTTAATGCATTCGTATGTTCTTGTTGTCCCAGGAACATATTGAACTATAGCTGTACGTTTAGCTGTCTAAGGGAATCCTTAGGTTACTGTGGCATAAAAGTATATGAAGCATAGAGGACTTAGAAATTGCATATTTGTATAATCAAGATTATTTTTTTTAAACAAAACAATGTTATTTAAACCTACACTACAACTCTGCTCGTGAAGGCTAAGAATTTTTATTTCTTCTTTAAATGTGATCAGTGGAGGCATTAATTGTAGCATGTGAGAGGCTAAGAAAGAAGTTGGAATGTCTGCGTTTGTTATTGTCCTGAATAAAGACAAACAAATCTAGTTTTAATGGTTTTCTGGATTTAACCATTGGAAGTGAAACAATGAGCGTTGAACTTGTACAGAGCTTCGCTTATCTTAGTTATGCTTGTGTCTGCGGGTCCTTGGACTTTGACATTGAGAGACACCTGAGAAGAACTTATAGAGTCATGATGTTGCTGGACAGAGTTGTCCAGCAATGCTGATGCCTTTGCAGGAGAACGAAAGTCCAAATCTTTAGAGTCCTGGTGCTTCCTGTCTTACTGTACAGCTGTGAGAACTCTGTGCTAATCAGTCTGGATGTGTTTGGTACCATTGGAATGATGTGTTAAATGAACAGTGATTCTGAGGCTGAGATCAGGAATACCACATGCATTATGAGGCAGTGTCAGCCACAGCGTTATGGCCATGTCACACGTTGCTCTGGGAATGATCCAGCACACAGCTGCTGCAGTGCTAAAGATGACTGCAACTGTAAAAGGCCAAGGAGAAGCTCACA